>NC_138531.1:61955691-62236266 GCF_964234715.1 Podarcis melisellensis
TATAGGGTTTTCCTAATGGAATTTTTTTAACACAGTTTTTTTTTGCAAGTGATTTCCCCCAAAATAACACTTTTTTCTATGTCCTTTCTGTATACCGTTTTCAGTTGGCGAACTAAAACCTTCTGTGCCTACTTCTAAACACCTGCTGAAAACGTTTCAATTCTACCAGGCCTGTGCAGCGAATTACAAATACAGCCTTCCACAATGGATAATTGATGTCTGTTTTTAACTTTTTATGGTTTTATTGTATGGTTTTAGGTTTCTATTGCTGCAAACTGCTTCAACAGATATTTAACGGGACAGTAGTACACAAATATTTACATAAATAAATAAAATAAAACTGCACTACAAAATTAAGAGAAGTGCACATTTTGAATAATAATTGTGTTGCATTTAACTTACTGTTTTTGGAAGCATGAATTAGGTAGGTTCACACTGAAATGTGAACCAAAGTAAATTCCTTCCCCATCCAAAACGAGGATTAAAACATTGTTGTGGTATCTTTTCAGTGGCAGAATATTATACTTCCAGATACCTTGGAATATGAAACTAGATTTGCAAGCTGCAATTTCTATTTCGCTCACATATCTTTAACATATTCCCCCGACAAACCTGAAAGTTCACACAAGCATTCATCTGAGGTAGAGTCAACTTGCATGCAGGAACACTGTGTCAGAGTAGGAATGGAATTAAAAATGTATCTGTTTACTGAAGTATTCCTCAGCCTCTGATCATGAGTTGAACTGTAAATATGGTTGCAGTAAAAAGTATATACATTTTATTGGATTTTTTTAAATTGTGAATTGTTGTTTTGTATTGAATTGCTCAATAGGATGCCTTGATATTGAATTGCTCAATAGTGCCTTGATATTATTTTAAGCAGTGACTGTATTAAAATACTTTAAATAAATACAGAATGTTCTCTGCAGGAAAAATCTCATGCCTTGGCTATTTGACCACTCTTGTAACAGTTGTTTGGTTAGCGTTTTACATCTGTACCTCTTCCTTGTCACCTTCTGTTTGTCTTGCCATTTTCCCCACTCCTCCTTTTGTTGAAATACATACATACATACATGTGCACATACTAATGAAATGTGCTGTATACACCTATGGTTATTCTGTCTGTTTAAAGTTTAGAACAAAAATTGTTGAGCACAAAGGATATGTTAAAGCTCCTCTGTATGGGAATGAAATTTGTTTTGTTAGAGGCAAACATGCACTGTCAAGTGAAATCTTAAATTATCATGCTGGAAGTAATGTATCAGCCTCCCAAACACTGGGGATCAATGCAATAAATATTACTGATAATGTGTTTAATGGCATAAGTATGTTCCATTATTTGGAAAGAGAAGAAATATATAATGACATTTATGAAGTCAGGGATATTTACGAATCGATAACTGATAAAAATCTTTATTCCTGTTAAGCAGCATTTTATGCTTCCAGTTAGACTCTAAATAATGTAGCTTACTGAACAACACAGGAATTTATGGAGTGAACTTTGGTTTGTAAACTGTCGGAGAAGAGAGTGCTCTTGTGCCTGGGTCTTGCTTGCAGGCTTCTCACAGACTTCTGCTTGGTCAGGGCAAGAACAAGATGGTTTTATGCATATTCTCTCAGCGCACTAATATATTCTAGATACTGTATATTCTAGAAACAGTGGTACCTTGGGTTACAGACACTTTAGGTTACAGACGCTTCAGGTTACAGACTCCGCTAACCCAGAAATAGTACCTCGGGTTAAGAACTTTGCTTCAGGATGAGAACAGAAATTGTGCACTGCCGGTGTGGCGGCAGTGGGAGGCCCCATTAGCTAAAGTGCTACCTCAGGTTAAGAACAGTTTCAGGTTAAGAACGGACCTCTGGAACAAATAAGTTCGTAACCAGAGGTATCGCTATACTGAACTCACTGCTCTGGTAATTGGTTATTTGCCATAGTGAAGGTCCACAAGCTTTCATGAACACCAAACAATAAGCATTTATGATTTAATTGCTTTTGCTCATTGCCAAACACATTTCTAAATCATTTTCAGCTCTTTAAATCATTTTAAAAGTTGGAGTGATAAATAATGTGTCTTATGTTTTCTTTGATTCCAAAATAACCCATATCACAATAGCAAACCTCATTTGTTTCTCTCTCATCCGCCCTCCTCTGCAAGTGTACTAATATAATGACAGAATCATGATTTGTAATTAAATTAAATGCCACAACAAAAAGTGTGTAAAATGCATTTAGTACAAAACAATAAACAAGAACATGATTAATTGCTTCAGTGTGTCTCGTTTTGATGTACAAAAATAAAGACAGTGCAGCAGATGTGAGCTTTTGAATCAAGGCAACATCCACCTGGTTTAAACCTTTGTCAGACGTTGGGCTTGTCCACACCAGTGTTTGATGTGTGTTTGAAGCACCTTATCCCCAATATTTTTGGCCATCATCCACATGATTCCTGATGCCAATTCTTTTGAGCATTAAATTTGGATTTCCCTATCTGAAAAGAGGAAGTATTCCTGCCTCAAACTGCTTTTATCAGACAGCCAGACTCACTGCTGCAGGGTTTTTGGGTATGTGAGAGAAAACTGTTTTATCCTCCTTGTTCCATGCCTGCTTCCTCTCTTTATCTTTTTTGTCTTCTGGTAGTTCTAGCAACCACTCCCAGTAGGAACCAGGGCTGTACCCCAGATTTAACCAAGACCAGAATCCCAAGCCAAATTGGACATATTTGGAGGAACTTGAGTGTCAGACAAATTGGGTACAGAAATCCATGTATCATTTTGAGGCAGGTTGGATGGCTGTCAAGGGCCAGAGCCTCTGGCAAAAAGGAAAGGCAAACCAGGGTGATAAAGCCATGTGAAAAGGCCAAGGCCTACCACACTGGTAGCTGCACCTTCCCAGAAAAAGGTAGGACCCAATGCTTTGGCTCTCCTTCCAGTGCTCCACAGGATGAATGCTTCCACTCAACAGCTGTGGAGATGGCATCAATCCTGTGGGATATGGGTGGTGCTTTGCAAGCATTTGATAAGTGGTAGGATCCTGCTGGGTGCTGCTCCTTCATGAGCAGCTTGCTTTCCTTGCATGCAGGGAAGCCACTCTGGAAGGAGAATCACCATGCAAGATTGGATTCTCCAGTTCACCAGCTGGAAAGCTGGAAGATCTGATCCTGTTCAGTGCCCCTCTCAACCATCATTTTTAATTCCTGTTTTAACTTTTCTGCGAAAATAAATTTTGCAAAAATCATTAGCCTTATCCACTCAAAATGTATTGGGACACATCCAAGGCAGAGTTAGGTGGTCTTCAGGGCATCACAGGGCAAATTCACCTAATCTGGCAGGCCCAGCTGCAATTTCTCAATACCCACACCTGCCTAATGACATTGTACGTGAGCATATTTCAAGATTTCAATCACCGCTTCCTTTTTCATTCACCTTGGGCATGTGCAGGATAAAAAAGGTTTTCAAATGTACATCAGCCAATGATACCCACCCTTGTGGATGGCAGGGCCTAGAATCAATCAAGATTGAAAGCAGTTTATTAGGGTTGTGAATTAACGATTCCAGATTGAGAAAAACTACATTTTTTTCCTACTACAAATGGGAGCACACATCCTCAGACTCTGTAAGATTTTAATCCTGATTTACAATAGGCTTAAGGGGTTTGAACCTAATGAATTAAGTGATTGACATACCACTCATAAAGCAAACTCTGCCTTCATCACATTGAGTTTATGACTTAGATGACTTAGATTTTTAAAAAGAGTGACCCTTCATGTCTAGCAACTATTAATCTCACTCAATTTTAGCAGTGCTGAAGAAAGGGTTTGGGGGTAATTCAACATTTAAGACAATTTATAATTCCTGAATAATAGTAGGCTGCCTATTTTTGCTTTATACTTTTATACATAGAGCTGCCTAAGAACAGTTTGTGGGAAATTAAACCATCCAATGTCAATGCAAAAGAAAGAAGGGGGGATTCAGTTTCCTATACAGCAACTGACAAAAGCACCACTTTATTATAGAATGGAACATCAAAACCTCAATCGAGAGCAGGTAAGAAAGTGTTTTATGACAAAAATGAACTGAAGATTCCCATATCTGCTTTAGTTTTGAAGAGGGATTAGTTGCCATTTCTATCTTTGGGCCTCTTCATATTTTGCAGCTGTTTTATATTATAAAATGCTCCACTTGTTGACATTGATTGTTTCAACTTCTCCATGCTCAGCAAGTTGAACCCATGAATCTCTAGTTTTTCACTGTATAAATTGGTCTATTGTTTTAATTGTGTGATTTACAGATAAAATTGTTGTCCAAAAAATCTGGAGGGCACTAGGGTTGGCAAAAGCTCCTGCGGTATTTTCTGCTTTTTCAGTCCATGTTCTCAGATCACCCTGCCCACTACCAGCAATGCAATGCTTTGGATATAATTGCTTGTAGGAACTGTAAGGATTGCAAGCACTTTCCCCCTTCAAATCCATATTTGCCTCCTCTGATGTGGGAAAATGTATAGTGCAGAAAAGGCAGGCAGGGAAAGGCTTTTTTTCTGCTCTAAATTCTCTTATCCTGAAGCTACTTTTCTTTTAAATAAGAAAAGTCAAGGGGAGCTTTGTTACATGCATTTGCATGTAACGTCTCGTTAACCCCTGAGGTGTGTCATTTTCAAACTCTCATTTATGATCCCATCAGGGTTGCTGCATTAGAAAATGTTGGCATGGAAGAAACACTGTATAGTAAGAATGCTCACGGGAGAGTGAAAAGAGTTGAGCAGCTCCCTGCCATGCCGAAAATAGCCCCACTTGCTAGTGGCAAGTTTCTCCTTCACAAGCATTGAAATTGCCATGCTAAAACACTGTTATCAGAAATAAAACCTGAGATTCCATCCTGTCCCCACTGGGGTCAATAGGCAATGTTTTTGTTGCTGTTTTGACAGATTTTAATGGGATCAGGCTTGAGCCAGTAGATTAATTGTTGTTGGCCGGCAGGGAGAGACACTTATAAAGTTATGTGACAGACTATACATTGCTTCAGCCGGTTGGGCAGGTTTGTTCATCTCTAGCAAACAGGCAAATCTGCCTTCTGTGCTGTAAGACTGTGGTGGCCTAAACAGGTCTTTGATTCATCAGCAGTTCAGTTACTCGTGAAATGTGTCACAATGGTATAAACAACTGGTTCAACATCAGGACGATCTCCAGGCTATGGCACATGAAAGACCCTGGGAGCAGACAAGCAGGAATTGTCTATCCATGGAGCACATTGGGAACATCATGAGACTTGCTGAATCAGACAAAGGCCCATGTAGTCCAGCATTCTGTTCTCACAATGGAACAGGCAAGCCACATGCTTTTAGGAAGCCCACAAGAATGACCTGAGTACAACAGCACTCTCCCTACTAGTTTCTTCCAGCAGCAGGTATTCAGAGGCATGTTGTGTGCCACCTCAATCTCTGAGCAGTGCAAAAGTCCAGGAGTTCCAGGCATTTACTCAGGATTAGTGTTTCCTTTTGGAAATGAGGCATGGTGGAGACTGCAGTGTCTTTAGAATACATGGTTTATTTAAACATATGTACAATCTGAGCCTATGATGGAGGGGTTCATGGCATTAATATCCCCAAGAGGGTCCTGTTTCTTCCATAGCCACAGCCTTGGATTCAAGCAGAAATCAGCTGTGGCTTCCCCCCTGCCTTTCCAGCCTGAAGCTTTACTTGTAGGTCACATTACATATTGCTCTAGCTTTGGACCTAAGAGCTGGAAGAGGGTCCCCACCCATTTGCAATCCGGTACAGGGCCCCCTTTCCATTGCTCTCTTAATGGACCATTATTTTATCTTTGTTCTCTTTTAATGGCCGATCGCCTTTCCTTTGTTTTCTTCATGGTCCATCACCCAGGCAATTACCTGAACACGGGAAGCTAGCCTGCCTTATATTTGTTATGAGTTTCAAAGAGGGCAGGCTTCCCATAAGTTTTCGAGTTAGTAAAAGGTATAATTAATCAAGGTTTGGTTAAAACTGTGCCAAGTGCGAAAATCCCTGGGTTATGCTTATGATAAAAGCTGAGGCCAGCTTGGCATAGCTGTTATATAAGGACCATTAACAGGGAACAAAGTTTGGATGGTGTGGGCAATTGCTGTTTCCTGAGGTAAGGAAGAGGGGGGAAAGCATCCCTTTGCCAGAGGCTTGGTGGAGAATGCAGCTGGAGGAAAAACCCTTTGTGTGTATGAAATGGAGGTTGCCAGGGTTATGGTGGGTGAAGATGTAACAAAAAAAGGGGGTTGTGTTTGGCAAGGTGTTCTTGGAAGAAGTCAGAAGTAGGGGGACGTCATGTGGGGGCTGAGGAGAAGAAGCCAACAGCATGAGGTGCAGGAAGCATCCACTGCTGATTCAGCTCCTTGCAGATTGGAGCTGGCTGCTCTTAAGAACCCTCTCTATGTGTATATATGTGTGTAAATAAAGCCATGCATCTTAAAAACACTACAGCTTCCGCCATGTCTAATTTTCTACATGAAAACACAACCTTTGGTGAGTGTCTGGAACCCCCTGGAGTCATGTCACCTCTTGGAAGAGATTGGGGGTGGTGTGTAACATATTTTAACACTTGCTGAGTCCACAATGGATCTGGCACCCGCCTTCTCTGTCCCGAGTATATCAAGGTCTTTCAGAGAGAGGGGAAAATCAGGGGGGAGAACCTAATTTCACCCTCCACATTCTTTCCCCTCCCTGAAAGAGCCTGACATACCCGGGGGGTTTGTGTTATATAGCCATTTCCACCCTACAGAGGAGGTGGGGCTGCGGGTTTCCCACTCCCACCACGTGTGCAGTGGCTGGAGCCCAGCCCCCACACGATTGGGGGAATCCCCAGCCGTGTCACTCCCTGGCCAGCCAATCGGTGGCAGGTTTGAGGGTATTGACGGCGAGCCTTTGCTCAGGTGGCAGTTAGGCATTGGTATTGGTATTGTTATGTAGATGGAAGAGGGAAGGAAGCGCCATCACCTGCCCTGCATATTGAAGGGTAGTCCGATAAAGGATTCCGGGGGGGGGGCGTGCCCTGCCCGAAGCCTATGGAGGTGAGGGCCTAAAGCATGCCCCCGAGCGGTGACCCCGGGGGAGTTCCTAGTTGATGTGCATCAGCAGGACCCCCCCTACTGGTGGTTAACCCTTCCCGGACTTCAAGCGGATGGGCTGAAGCTGGATATAGTCAGTTAGGACCAATGCCTAGGCCAATACCGCTCATCACCTGTAACCAATAAAGTTGTGGCCTTATTTTGCCCATTAACCTTAATAATTGTGTCGTGTGTCTTTATTTCCACTGGGGGGTGGGGATGGGAACTTGCCACGCAACCAGTGTATCCCTGGAAGATGTGTGTGTGTGGAGATGGAGGATGGAGTTACAAGGGGAGAGAAAGAGCGAGAGCACAATGCAAATGGAATCTAGCTCCTGGAGATGGCTACATATGCTCATAGCTATGCTGTGGGATGCTGGGAATCATAGAAGCATAAGAAACAGTGGCTGGTGGCACGGGGTGGGACGGTGTTTCTTATGTGGCTTCCTAACACAAAGGTTGCTGCCAGTAACAAAGGAGAGGGGTGAGGTGGAATGATGCTGGTGCAGCAGTGGAGCCAATCCAGTTCTCCCACCGCTGCAGCTACACCACCCTGATTGCTCTGCCACCTCACTCCTACTCTCTCCCTCTTGGTTATCTCAGGCAATCTTCACATTTGGAATCCAGGTAAACGGCAGTGTCCTGCCCTTCTGCACTCCACCAGCCACTACTGCAATAGGGTCCACGGATGCTGGGACCCACAAGAGCAACATTTCCCATTACTCCTGCCAGCTTTTTAATGCTGGCATGAAAATCTACAGTGGTGTTTATGGGCCCATGAGTATTCAGAGCAATTCCCCGAAGTCCTCTAGACCACAATAAATTTGAGGAAGTTTGGAACTACTGCAAAAGGTCTGAAGCCCCAGTTTATCATGGACTCGGCTTAAAGTTTGTTTGTTTGCCTCCAGCAGGCGTTCACTAAAATAATTCAGTTTTCCTGAATTATTTTCAGAACACACTGAGCTTGATCCATCCATATGTAGATGGAATGCAACTTTTCTCTTTTAAAAAAACCAAGAGGTTCTCTAGTGCATTCTTGTTTTGATGCGTAGGCCCTGGAGATAAACTGCATACTTTGTCATCTCTGAACATGCTTTTCCTCTGATTACAGGTATTGTCTAATGGGCAATCTTTGTAGTGTTTGGGGTTTTTTTAAAGAACGAAAGAAAAAGAAACAGCCTCTTCTCAACAGAATAGGTGGGGGAAGAGTGAAAATTAACCATCTGTTTGGAATGTCTGACAGCTACTAGATAAATAATGAACTCGAAGTTCATATTTGAGAAAACAAAATAAACAAATGGCTATCTGAGAGTACACTGTTTTCTTTTTTTAGTGGAACACTTCATCCATACAGCTGATTTTTAAAGATAAAAGAATACATGTGAGACCTAGATTTTTATGAAGGCTAAAGGAGATTGGGCTCCCAAATTTACACCATTAGAAAGAGATTGCTTTCTAATTTCCCTAGGGAAAAGGGGGCAAGGGGTGGTCTCACATTAAACCTTACAGTGCTGCACTCAACCTCTTGATTGCTCACTGGGGGTATATGAAAGTGTTAAGAGACTCGGTTTTCTTCCAAGCAGAATCATCTGCAGCCACTATCATCTTAAAAACATAAACAAAAACCGGGATGTCGGCTTAAAGCCCATGATGCCTAAACAATGTAAAACGTTACAATTGAGAAAGGGCCATTTAGCCTATTTGCTAGCTCTTAAAAGAGCTAATGGTGAGCATATTAGCCTTGCTTTATTTACAGGAGCATATAAAAATCTCTGCCAATATGTGTATGAGCTCAGTGAGGCACTGTTTCCCAACAGAAAGGAACTTTCCCACATTCAAATAAAATGTGAATTATTATTTTAAAATTTATATGCTCCTTTAAAAAAGTGCACAAGACAGTCTAGCATAGGCATAGAAGATGTGACATAGTAAGTGGTTTTTATTTTATATTCAAATCCCATTTCTTGGAGGAAGGAGTCGGGGAACAATACCTATACAGACTATTAAAGTACCCCAAATCCTAATCCTGTGACATGACTTCTCTTCCTTTTGAGCTGTCCATGGTATCTGCTACACATGTAGCCCTGTTACTTCCTCTGGATCTGATCTACTTTTGGAATTCCTGGGACTAACGCTCCACTTGCACTACTGTCACTGTCATTGCCATCTCTCTTTCCTTCCTTGAAGGTAACGTAACTCTAAGTGATCCATGCTGTGGGAACTTCCAGATTAGACCAATGCAATGAACTCTAAGTGAAGCGCCATATAAAGATGGCCACCTGAGCTATTGAAGACAACTCAGAAACTGCAGGTACTTCTGAAAGTGGTGACTACATTCCTAACTGGGACTGGGCATCATGCTGATGCTATGCCAATTGCACTGGCTGCAAGTCCATTTCTGGATCCAATTCAAAGCCCTTCGTGACTTAGGAATGACAGACTCAAAGGGCCCTCTGCGTCTTTCTGCATGCTAAGATCTTAACATCTGTGGGGGCCCTTGCTACAAAGAAGAGAGCCTTTTTACTGTTGACATCCCAATTGGGGAATACCTTCCTCCGAGACAGTGGCGTAGCGTGGATTGTCAGCACACGGGGCAAGGCAAGTAATTTGCGCCCCCTAACCCATGGATGTGCGCCCCCTAACCCTAACCCCCAGATGTTGCGGCCGGTGCGGCCGGCCCCCCCTGCACCCCCCACGCTACGCCACTGCTCCGAGAGGTCCAACTAGTGCCTTATTTGCTCAGCCTCTTGACACAGGCAAGACCTTTCTACACTTCCCATGCCTTTTAGACATCATTTTAGCTAGGGCTGTTAGAGGATCCAGTCTTGAATTTGCTTTGAACCTCCCCCTGCCCCCATTTTTTGTCCTGTCACATGAGTTCTTGGAACTGAGCATGGGCTACACATAACCTCCTGTGTAATTTATTCCTGTGAAAATTACATGCAAAAGCTGTCTTCCCCATAAGTTCAACATGAGGGCATCTGTAATGTTTTCAGATGCACCAGTAAAGACGGGTGTCATATTTCTTCAACACAGTTTTCATATTTTATTTGTTTTATTTCTATACCACCCTATACCCAAAGGTCTTTACTTTACTTTGACGTGGTCCTGTTCCAAGATAGCAACCTCGCCACAACTCCCACCTGCAGTCTCTCTTTGGCTGGGGCTCCACCCTCCTACTTGAAGCACCCAGAGGGTGTCTCTCTAAAACATAACAAGCCTCTTAAAGAGATGTAACACTGGCCATTTGTATGCATAGCCCTTTATGCATAGAATTACACATGAAGTGACCGCACACCACATTTTAAAGGGCATTAAAAGCTGCTCCAAGCAGTTGTACCCTATTAAGAGGCAGGAAAGAAAGACAGAACAGCCCTCAGTATCCCTCATAATCATATCTCATTTTGTGTCTCTGTGTGAAGTTTTTTTTAATTTATTTTTTAAAGGATTTCCTGCATTTATCCTAAACATATTGCACAGAAACAGGGCAGGAGTACTTTAAGAAAGCTACATGTGGGGGGAAAGTGTGCAAGAGACCGGGACAGATTCATCCATTCCCAAATTTTAGCCCTTACTGTTATCTGGCTTTTAAGATCCTGCTGCCTTTTAGTTCTTGTGTCTTTTATTATCCAGCTTTAACATTTATAATTTAATTGTTTTTCTATTTTCTTTTATGAAAATCATCCATGTACTTTTTTTAAAAAAAACTGACGGATAGTGTAATCATCATAATTGTTGTCATCAACATAACCGTCACCGACATCCATTATTTCCTCCAGCCAAACCAACCACTTTGCCAAGGTGTGAGATTGGGAGTTGGAGAGAAGCACATCAAAGAGAGAGGAGAGGGGATATTTTCTATCGCGGACCAGCACAGTGACTCACCAGGATGGTACTGACATTGTGACCTCATTACAGCTTTGTGTAATTTCCCACATTAGCACAGAAATCTAATGAGTGGCTACAGCTTCTCTACTAAAGCTATTTCTAGTAATTTTGTTGCTTCTCCTCCCCCATTCAAAGCACATGCATGAGAGGGTGTCAATCTTTGCCCCTAACCTATTACCTAGACATGATCCACACGCAGAGACATATTTATGAGAGGGCAACTCAGGGTTGTTGCCTGGAGTGGCAGATCTGAGTGGCATCAGTAGCACCACCACTACCACCAGCACATTCCCCTCCACCTATTTTCTCTCATTCTGGAGAAAATAGTTCTGGAGGACCACAGTATTTCCCCTTGCCAGCATCCTGAACAAAGAACATGGTGGGTAGAAACCGGGCAGCCACTGGGCATTGACCAATGCAGGAAGCAACAGAATATTTCTGGATGACTTCAGGATGGCCAGCTCAGCCTTCAAAAAGCCTCTTGAAACACTGATAGGCCAGAGCAACTCAAGTGACGAGCAAGGTCCCTATAAAGCTGAATCTGGTTTGCCCTTTTGTCCATGCAACAAGAAGACTTGGATTACTTCCTCTGACTTCTCCTTGTTTTGCATGACCACATTTACCTTTGCTTTACCTTTGCTGAGCACTTCCTTGACTTTCACTCATTAGGAGACCCAAGTGTGAAAAGTATTCTTTAATATAACTTGGGGTGGGGGGAGTGAAAATGTAAGCCATAAAGTTATAGCTCAGAGGAGACGTCAAATCCAGAACTTGCTTCTTCTCTGTTGCAACTGAGCCTGGCTTTATGACCTTGAGATCCTTTAGCAGGGCTTATCTGTTCTCCCAGAAGTGCTTGAAAAACAGAAATGTTATTATCCCCTAGTTTTGCAGATGCTGTTGTTCTGTCAATTGTCACTGGGCTATCACCTAGCAAAAGCATACTGGAGTGTCAGTGCTGTCTGCAAACCTCAGAACAAACATCACTCATTCTAATTAAACAGCACCCAGGGATTATTTCTCCTTCTTTGTACCCTGCCATCACAAAATAAACTCGGAAAAGACCAAAACCTGCTGCTTAGATAACACATGCTAAAAAGACCTTACTGCTGTTGCACATGGAGCTCCCAACTGTCACACCGCCAGCTTTTGTCCTGCTCCAACCAACTATTAAATAAAAGAGGCCCATTAGAGACTGAAAAATCTCAGAATGATGCAAAAACAGGGACAGGAGACAGTGCACAGGAAGATGCTTTGAATAAGGCAATGCCTGAATAATCAGAATGACTGGGTGTGTAAACAAAGACTCCATACTCCTGAATTTTTTACTTCTAATATCTAGTCTAGTTTTCCCCAACAAAATGTTCCCATCATCCCTTTATGGATGTGGCTAATGGGAGTTATAGTCAAAAACATCCTTCAACCATGAGATATTTCATACTGTTCATCTAAACTGAATTAAAATCTAAATGAAAACAGAACTCACTTCCATAAACATTTTCACTGTATATTTTGAATTCACGCCATCCAGTGTTTGAACCCTATTCTCAGCCATCATCTATAGTGATACATATTATATAAGCCAGGGTTTTGTTCTTTCCAATATGGTGCCTTCTGGGTGTTGCTTGACTCCAACTCTCACCATGGACAATGATAAGAGATGATGGAATTTATAGTCCAACAAGGAGACCAGGTTGGGTAAATACTTGAAGGGCTTGTGACAAGATTCTCAACTTAGCCACTGTATCTTGCATCTTTTAAGGATGAAGAGAGACATTCTAGTATGCAATGGAAGCTCTTTGAACCCATAGCCACTGCATTTTGTCACATTTATTTTCAGAGAATATGAGTTCAAACAATATTTATCTCATTTTATCATCACTTTTACCAGTCTGCCTGGGCAGACCTGCCCTTGAGCCTGCTGTCATTGGAAAACCTAATGGAGCCATTCCAGGTCAAGAATCAGTCTCTCTCCTGTGACTTAAACCTATGTCAACTTAACTATTTTATGAAGTTCTTGTTCTGTAGCTGCCAACCTACAGTCCCATCCAGTTCACCCTTAGGTTTGTGCTATCCCCCCCATTCCACAGCTAGAATTTCACTAGCTTTGTCTTTGATCCCATCCGATATAGATGGACATTTGTGATGCATTCCTAATTTGTCATTCTTCCTCTTTCCTCCAGAAAGCCAATCTTGAAGCGTTATTCTTAAGCAGCACAACACTGTGTAATAGCAATGAAGAAAGCCAGCTGGCAGATTTGTTATTGTTGCTGTTGTTCCTTATATTATTGTAGCAAATGCATGCTTAGTCATTCCTGCCATCTGCTGCACAAGCATTATTTAATAGAAGCATGGCAACTACCTGGCTATGGCTGGTGTTAAATTGTCTATAGAAACGGAGGTGGGGGGAGCAGGAAGAGGCAACATGACAGCATAAAAATAGAGTGCCTGAGGATGGAGGCACACGGTAAAAATGAAGCAAGGAGGAATCACCTGAAGAAAGCCTGAATGCAGGTTTCCTACTATTTGAATGATGCTTTTTTTTACCCGTTAATGAAGAAATATTGCTGCTGTTACACTTGTAGAAAATCAAAATCAAGACTAAACATGTAGAATTGCTCTCTGACTCTAAAATCAGTGGGACATATGAAGGGGATAATTATGTGCTGGCAACTTTACTTGACTCACTGATTCAAGGATGATTTCCTAAAAATTGCTGGCAGTTGTCATCTAGTTCCTCTTAGCTACATTTTCTTCCCTGACAGGATAAGAAAATTACATGAGGGAAAATGACTTTTAAACTTTCAGGGCAAAAAAAAAAAAAAGCTGACTTTTTCAAAATATTAGCGAACAGGCCGCCATCGTGAGAGTTGCCACTGGGCAACAGCACCCACTGCTTCAATATACCCATGATAATTGCTGTAATTAACATAGAAAGTGATGAGACAGAGATGAATGCATGCAAAATAGGCAGATCTAGGCAATAGTCCTTAATCCTGGGTTGGCTGCTGCTAGTGATGTTTGAGCTTTCCCACTAGCTATTGCAAAGGCAGGACACATGTGCTCTGTAATTGTAAAGGCTGGGCTACTACTTCATGTCTCTTTCACATGTTTTCACCCATAAACCCATTCTCTTCATTTCTGCACAGATTTGAATGAAATAAAAACTATGCTTGGGTATTCGAAATTAAAGTCTTTTTTTTTAAAAAATACAATTTTCATCACAACACACGCTTCAAAAAAATTTCGGTTTGGAACATTGGGGAAATGTAAAAGCTGAGAGACAAATAAGTTTGATCTGCACATCAGTCTGAAACCTGTGGATTGGGTCAGCTCATATCAGATTTTGCAAAGATCAAATTCCTCAAGCATCCCTGTTTATGTATTTTCTTACATTTATATCCCTCCTCTCTTCCATCAAGAAACCCAAGACAGAACATATGGTTCCTAGGCAGTCACCCATCCAGGCATTGACCAGACCAAGACACACTTAAGTTCAGTAAGGTGGTCACCTCAGGTACATTCAGACCATACACTGTGACTTTTCCACATGTCTCAATTGCTGTGGTCTTTCTCCTCCTCCTGCTGCTGAATTGATTTACCAGTGTGTGCAGAAGAGCTATAGCCTGAAAACTCAGGAGATAATGAATGAATGTGTCATTCACTCACTCTGTATGTAAAATAAAACTAGATAGTAGGCCATTTGATTATGGAACAAACAAGTCATGTCCCTCTAAGACACTTCTCTTCTAGGTCTCCAGACCCATATTTGTTGCACTGCCTGGGTTTGGGATCATTCAGATGACCCCTTCACCCATTACAGAAGGATTTGTGCCTGCTAGTCAGGTTTCTTCCCTTGTTACATCCAGCCAGGCCCCTACAATTTGGCAGGAGTGTGGTGATCTTGGTGTGTTCTGATAGGAGAGTAGAGCCATGATTGTCCAGGATTCATTTTCATGAAAAGACCTATGCATATGCATCTGTGTATAGGGCTTTCTGACAATGCACAGCTGGCGGGTGGGATCCTTGGCATCTGGGGTCATGACCAATGAGCAGAAGGCTTTGACAAAACAATGGCGCCATGGGAATTATAAGAAAGAACTGCATAAAAATCAAAACACCCCCCTATTGTATAGTGGGTGCACCTGGTTTGTCACAAGATGACGGCCATGGGAAATCATTTAAGGCTGCAATCCTATAACAACTTACATGTCATTAAGCACACTGAGCTCAGTGGGACTTATTTCTGAGTAGACAAGTTTAAGTTTGTGCTGAAAAGCACTGTTTATGTGGTGGCAGCCACTCATTCTGTGTGCACCACCCTAAACACTAAAGTTGCACAGCAGCAAGTAATTGGAGGGGAATGGTACGTATGTCTGGCAATATTTCACAGCTTCAGCACTGGGAATCCCAGTTCAGGGTCTTTTGGAATATGCCTACCCTATATTATCAAACATTGCATGCATATTCTGTGCAGCAGAGCTGCAGCAAAATCTCTGTTATGTAACCAGTTGAAATGGCTGGACCAATGACAAGCATTTATTTCCAATTTTCTCATTCAGCTGTCTTTCTGCAACACACATATTTTAAATGTGGTGTGTTTTATCAGTTCTGGTTTTTTAAAAAACAATTTTACTTGTTTTCTAAGATCTGTAAAATATATCTATTACCCACATTTTATTACAGGTATTTCTAGGGCAGGTATCAAAGGAAAAATGAAATCACTGCAAACCACAGGTTGTATCCAGGCATTCTTATTCTAGAAGGGCTTATTTTTTGAACGCAGGCACCTGTCCCAAACAAGCATGGTAGCAATGGTTTGGACTGCAGAGGCCACTCTTATAACATATATCTTTGTATGCATAGAAAATCTCTTTATGTGGGCATGGGAAAGCACCTTTCTGTGTAATACCTATCATACCTGGCATAAGGAACATAGCACCTTATTTATTCTTTAGGGGTCTGATTCAACTAAACCAGTGTGCGAGTAGAAGCCTATGAAAGGACTCCTACTAGCACAATAGAGCTTTCCCCCCACCCCCTCTCAATGCCCCCTGCAACTCCCCAAAAACTTCTCTGAGAGGTTGGGAAAACTCCCAGAACAGTACAATGGTAGGAGGGGGTAGGGAGCTGGTTCCGTCCAGCAAATAGAAATGGCTGCACTAATGGAATGATCATATTACTGTGACATTGAATTCCACCCTGAATTTATATCCTCTTTGTCAGAAGACCTCAGAGCAGGTTACAAGATTAAAAGCAGTAGAATAACAACCAGCTAACAAAAGCACACAAGAGCAACAACCCACATCCAGAGCTGGGGAGTTATTAAAGATGAGGAGTATAAGCCTAAGTAATTAATGTAATATCCAAACTCCTTAAGAAATATTAGCTATACTAAGTTTCATGCTACTGTAACTGGATAGATGGGGGGAAAACCAAGCCTCTCTTTCTCTCTTATGGAGCATCTTCAGCCGAGGGCCTAATATTTAGAAAGCATTAATGTGATCAAGTGGAGTAAAATGAAGATTAAAATGTGTCTAAGCTGCCTACTGAAAAGAATGAAATATTTCTCAGCTTCATAGCCTCTACCTTTATGAGAATCTTAAAAACCTGTTCACAATGGAAAGCTATAATTCTCCTCCTCCTAATAGCCTCAATATGCATCAGAAACAGTACAGCAAGGTTAAGGGAGTCTGACAAGCATTAAGTGAGATTATCTTCTACATACCAAACAGTGGATAGCAACTCTTGTATCTTAAAATGTGGATGAAACTTGAAATCGAAACTGTCAGAACCTTCTTCTGTAAGAGAGATAGAGCCTCAGCCTCTTTCATTCTTACCGATAATTGTCAAAACGGGGATATTGCTGTGTGGGACAAAGAAGGGCAAAAGAAATTTTAAAGAAATGGAAAACTGTTGCTGGAGAGAATGTGGTATGCGTAACGAGGCACAAGAGTCATGGAATTTCATGTTAATGAGTTGGGGTTGTCGGAGATGGGAGCCCGCATGGGAATTTGGGCACATGGAAAGAGCATTTCAAGGAAAGATATTTCTGCTATAGACCAAGCAGATGACCTGCCTTGTCACCCTAATCATCATCTCTTTGATTTATGTGCCTAATGGCCTTCTTTACCCAGCATCTGGTCTGAATGAACATTGTGAGCTTTCTGCTAATTAGTTAGAAGTACAAACCAGGGTCAATCTTTTCAAAGGAGCTTCCTTTGAAACTTCTCTTCTTGGTTCCTGGGGAAGAAACCAAGGAATTATTTTCCTCAAACACCAAGAAATACTTCACTAAATGTACACTTGACGTGTGTCTCTCTCTGTGTGTGTGTCTTAACTCAGTGGTGAATGCATCATATTGTAGACTATAGACTGGTGACCAAGTACAGAAAAATGTTGAAACTGACCAATTGGATTCTTAAAATAGATGTAGGTTATGTCATTAGCAGTTCACAGATTTGGCATCTAAAATGGTTACAAATTATGCCGGGAGCTTCCAGATATTCATCATTTGGGGTTGGGATTCAATCACATACCAGCAGATTCAGGTTGTGCTATTAAAGTTGACTTGACACCCTTAGGACCAGCTGAACCATGTTCAACCACTGTTCACATGGAATAACAAATGCATTTCCCACTCTAAACTGAACTTTTTGTGTTAAGGAAGGTGATGGTAAAATGGACTAGAACAGGGACCCCCAACCTGTGGCCCTCCAGGTGTTTTGGCCAACAACTCCCATGATCCCTAGCTAACAGGACCAGTGGTCAGGGATGATGGGAACTGTAGTCCAAAACATCTGGAGGGCCAAAGGTTGGGGATGCCTGGACTAGAAGGTAGTACTTGACACAATGTCATTTAAACTCCATGCAAACAAATCAAAATGAATATTAAATAAATAGCCCTCATCATCTAACCCCCTTGCACATTTTGGGCATATTAGTCAGGCTGAATGCTCAAGAAAGAGGTCAGCTGCAAGCAGACTCATACTGTGCATTTCGAAACAATAAATAAATAAATAAATAAATAAATCTGAAAGTCATTTTCTTGCCTTAAAAGAACAATATGCTGCAAATCTCCATATTGCCCCAAATGTAATCAAACCAGTTTCTACTTCGGGTTCATACATTTATCTTGAACTTTATCCGAAGTACACAGGGTTATCCTCCTGACTTCCAGCATGCTCAAATTCCCACAATAATGCATCATGCAATTTATTTATAATTGCTGCCATTCCACATCTTCTCACTTTCCCATTTCTTGGTCTGACCTTTGTCAATGAGCTCATCATCACAGGTACCAGGAAAACGAACATACCAAAAGATGCTAAATTATAGTCAGAATTGCCTATTAATGAACTCCCTGAATATTGTTGTCTTGCTTCATAAAGTGCTGGTTTATTCAGACTGACAGAATGTCCTTCAGATTAGGTCAGCTCTAGTGATTGTGAAACTTGGAGGAAGAATTCTATTTTCAAGCCTTATTGCCTATTTGAATTTCTGCAAATCTGTTTGCTCCATCATTCCTCAAATATCAATTCTTCACTTCAGTTAAAGATCCAAATGGATTTTTCCGCATATTGCTTTTGCAGGTCAATGTTCCTTAGGTTTATTTTATGTATAACATTTATATCCCACCTTCTCTTCGTGAAATTCTACCCTCCCTACATGTTACCCCTCTGCTTTACCTACATAAAAACCCTACGATGTAGATTATGCTGCAATGTGATTGGCCCAAGGCTGCCCAATGAGCTTCCTGGCTAAGTGCAAATTTGAACCTGGGTCTCCCCAACCACTACACTATACTGGATCTCATGCAGAGAGTCTGCCATTATGGACTGCATGATTTGGCAGGCATAGCTTGTCTGCCAAAAATTGTGGTTACCATGGCCCGGACCCTCTCTGAACTTGGTGGAATATATTCTTTGATGTAACACGTTTGGACTGTGAGGTGAGAAATTGTGCATTATCCCCATCTCAGGAAGAACACAGAAACTAATCCTTGTTGTGCTGCAATTCAGAGACTGAGACTACTTCAAAAACACAGTATGAGGTCAGATTGGCATAAGTGTGTAGGCCCATAAGACTTTCTAGAGGTGGAAGGCATTCACCTTTATGGGGAGTGTGATATATAAATATTTTTGCCCCAGTCTTATTGAGTATCAAGAAATAAATGACTGATAATAATAACCAAATTACTTTTACTGGTGCAAAGGTACTATTAGCCATCTCATATAGATGCAGCCAGAAGGTCTGCCTCCACACCAAGGAAAAGTGAAGGAACATAGGTACGCAAGTAGCACTCATGCAATTGCTCATAGGTTGCAAAGGTTGTGCAGATGTCAGATGATGTGAACATTAGCTGGTATGGAAAAGGTATGGATTGGTTCATATGGGGAGAGGCAATCCTTGAGATATTTGGACTTCCAGGGTGTTTTGGCCTACAGCTTCCATCAACCTAACCACTGGCCATGCTGGCTGAGGTTGTTTTGGGAGCTGTATTCCAAAGCAGCTGGAAGGCTATTCCTAGGTTCACCACACAGTGTTTAGGGAAATTTATCTCTGTTCCAAAGCTGCTGTCTAAGCAGCAGGATGTGAAAATTTAAAAGGTAAAGGGACCCCTGACCATTAGGTCCAGTCGTGACTGACTCTGGGGTTGCGGCGCTCATCTCGCTTTATTGGTCGAGGGAGCCTGTGTACAGCCAGTGGCGTAGCGTGGGGGGTGGCAGGGGTGCCGGCCGCACCGGGCGCAACATGGGCGGGGGGCACACTCGCACTAGCAGCTCTCTGCCCCTACTAAAATCCACGGGTTAGGGAGCCCGCGCTCGCTCGGCTTGGCGAGGAGGTCGCGGAAGGGGGAGAGTGAAGCCTTCTGCTGCGGGCAAAAAAAGGAGAGGAAGCCGGGCGGGCGGGCGGGCTGGCTGGCTGGCGGGGGTCTGGCTGCACCTGCTGCTGCCGTTGCCGCTGCTGCCGGGCTTTGACAGCTTGGCGAAGCGGAGGGAGAGGAACTTTATGGTAATTGCGGCTCTCTCTCCACTGGCCACCTGGGTAGTGAGCCGAGCTGAGCAGGGAGTCTGGCGTGGGGCAGGAAGAGACTTTCCCCCCTTTTTTCCACCTCGCCTGGCCAAAAAGGAGAGCGGAGTCTCCTCAGGGCGCCCTCAGGCAGGGCAGGGCAAGGCAAGCAGAGCGAGGAGGAGAGAGAGGGGAAGGGGGGGGAGCAGCCAGGAAACGCCGAGGTGTGGAGGGGGAATCAATTAAGGAGAGAAAGCGAAAAGCCTTGGAGAAAGGGAAAAAAGGAAAGAAAAGAGGCAGCTCCGGGAGAGCGCGGGGGGAAGAGAAGCCTCGCTGCTGCTGCTTGGGAGAGTAAATTACTGTACTTGCCTTGCCCCGGGTTAGGGGGCGCAAATTACTTGCCTTGCCCCGGGTTAGGGGGCGCAAATTACTTGCCTTGCCCCGGGTGCTGATAACCCACGCTACACCGCTGTGTACAGCTTCCGGGTCATGTGGCCAGCATGACTAAGCTGCTTCTGGCGAACCAGAGCAGTGCATGGAAATGCTGTTTACCTTCCCACTGGAGCGGTACCTATTTATCTACTTGCACTTTGACATGCTTTCGAACTGCTAGGTTTGAAAGCAGGGACCGAGCAACAGGAGCTCACCCCGTTGCAGGGATTCGAACCGTCGACCTTCTAGGCTCTGTGGTTTAACCCACAGCACCACTCGTGTCCCTTGTGAAAGTTTAGGGCAATGTTAATCTTTGCCACTAGTCCCTCCTGATCACCAAGAGGTGAAGATGTTCAAAGCCTTAATTCTACTGTTCATAATGCTTCTGCAGGTCATCTGACCAGGGCATGTGAGGATCCTGCTGCAGGTACCCTCATGATTGCATGACAGAGACCAAGGAATCTGTCAGCTACAACCTAGGTTGCACAATCTTATTATTACTATTACTATTACTAATCTCATTGGCTTTTTATTCTTAAATTGGATTTTCTTTGTTTCTTTCATCTGTGTATTTTATTCTAGATTGCTGAATCATGTCACCAAATATCATGGAATCTGATGACACAGGAGACATGTGAAAATGGTCAAGTATCCACCATGCTAATTAACAGCAGCGGCTATAAAACTCTCTGATCTTTCAAAAGTGTAAGTGACTTGGTGATGTCCAGAACTTTCAAAGCAGGGATCAAAACAGCCGGAACTGCAATTCAGTTTGAATTCCTTGGTTGATAAGATTTGGCAAAAAGTCTAGTTATCTGTGACCAAACCTTCATCCATCTTTGCATGCAAGAAGGAGTGGGCAATTATGGAACCACCTTAAGGAATGCAGATTGCACAGAAGAAACATGTATTTTTTTTCTTCTTTTTCAAGGAATGTGCTTTTATTGTATCCACTGTACTTATAGCATGGTACAAAAATAAGAGATTGGAGCCATACAAGCTGGCAAGTTAAAATTAGTTTTGAGAAAGTGGAAGTGTTGATTACTTTGAATGCTCATTCCTTTAAACTTTAAAGGTTTTAAAAAATTCAGCATGGGTTTATGTCAGTGCTATACAATGTAGTCATAACTGTTTGGAAATCCATATTAAGCAAGGTAAATGACAGTCATTTTTAATTACGTAAACAGTATGAATGTGATCAGTAGTTAGTTATGCAGTATGATATTTCCTTTGCTTCTTAAAAGTGAAAGGGGAAAAAAGTATAATGACTCCTTGGGGAAAGTTATCTGTTCTAAGCATCTATACTCCGTGAAACCGTGGCTTTGTAAGACTTCATGCATTAGAAACAGGAGTGCTGAGAGCTCTTGATTTAAGCATTGTTTCCCTGTAATCAGAAGACAAACACAATGGAATTAAAAACTAATGGTTGTTTTTTTCTGTTTGACAGCGAGTGAGAAAAATGTTTTGTTTTGTTTTTGAACATTAGCTGGTATGGAAAAGTACAAATGCAAATTAAGCAGATGCCTTCAATACTTTTTTCACAGATTCCACTGTGTGTTCTGTCTTTTTCAAATAGCCACTTTAAACATTGTGCCAGGAAAGCAAAAAACAAAACAAAAAATCCTGACAATTATAGTAGGAAAACACAAGGTAGGTCCCCCACCATTTTTTTTTAATGAACAAGAACTGTAGCCTTTTATATCTAATTTTATAGTGTATTTTCTTTAAAACTGGGTTTACACCCAAGTATGTAGTGTTAGGATTGCAGGCTTAATCTGCTTCTCACTGTGAATTTTTGTTCCTTTCACATTGGCTCAAAAAGAGTTTTAAAGCTGTCAGACACAAAATCATGTTTACTACAAATATTTATAACATAAGTTAGCTCGGGCATTATGTTTCAACACACACAAAAAACCATTTTCTCATTGAAATAAACATTTATGATATAAATAAAATGTTACAATAAAGCATGACTTATTTGTGGTTAAATGGCATTACACTGACTGAAGGAATAATTCAAAGAATTCAAGACACAAAAAGCAAGCTATCAACGGTATGCTAAACGAGACAGGATGACATTTATATACAGAATTGTGAAATCGAGCTAGCAAGATCAGCTGAAATCCTAGCCTCACTTACCTGAGAATAAGCCCCATTGAATTCAATGGGACATACTTCTGAGGAGAAATGGTTAGAATCATAGCCATAGATAGCTTTGTGATAGGCCTTTAGCCACATCATTAAGTTTGTATTTGAGGTACTACACGACTCTTTGTTTTGCTGTAACAGACTAAAAGGGCGACCCCTCTGGAAATTGATTAAGTTTGAAAGGAAACACATATGAAGGGTAAGTGATTTATAAATATCCATTGATGGGGTGTGTGGGGTGTTATGGAAGGGGTAGCACCTTTGGTGGGGGGACACATTGTGCTCCTTTTGGGATAGTTAGCGTATCTTTGGTCCCCACCTTGCACTGAGCTCTCACTTGTAGCTCCTAGAAGCTGTCAGCATGCAACAATGGTCACACCCCAGGAACAGCTTCAGCTGGCCGGCAAAACCAGGTGAGGATAACTGACAGGCCTTAAACGCACCATGAATTAGGGACTTCCCCTGCATGCAAAGACAGGCTCTAGCAGATGGCACAAATGAGACTAATATTGGGTTCAGTGGTCAAGAAGACTGTTTCTGCATGTACTGTAGTGGTAACTGAGGGGTAGATGGGGCTCATTAACCCGAGAAGGTAGCCCATCTAGGAGGGGGGAAAGGCTAAGGAAGAAACCCTACACAAATCCTGAGTGGAGTCCCTAAAATAGATGGATGATGTATTGTACGCCTTCTTCTTGCAATTCCTGCATCCAAGCTGGTGCCAAACACATTGCTCTGCTTTTCTTTGGATCACATCAGTGAGTCGGGGGGGGGATGTCTTGTCATCTGGGCAACCCAGGACCCCATACACACTGCCTAGGCTTGCATGCCTGGGAATTTGCTTCAGTGCTGCTAATTTAGCAGTTTGAGGTGCACTCCATTGTAAGGTTACCAGATTTTTTTCAATGATTCTGGGGACACTTTTCAACTTCAGTCAAATTCAGTGGATTTTGTCAGGGGCCTGATTTGTAAATCCGGGGACTGTCCCCGGGAAACAGGGACGTCTGGTAACCTTACTCAAGACAGACAGATGTCAACAAGAGGTTGATGGCAGAAATATGCCTGTTTTGTGCTAGGATGTACACTAAAACTTGCATTTGAATGTCTGTCTACAATGAAATGGAAGACAGCAAAATAAACCATTAGCTGTTGAACGGAAAATACCAAATGAAAATACGGATGGATGAATGTCGGAACTGACTGATTCATGTTTGTAAACCTTCAAGTCAGATATATCCAGCCTGCATTTGTGCATCTGATTATTCCTGTCTAGCACTACATTTATTTCTGCTTATAATCATGTCACTTATCTTGACCTGTTTTCCATCCCCTCAAGATCGTATTGAATCCCTTTTCTGTTATTATAAAGTACTAGCTAGCCCAGGCACTTTGATGTGTATCACCTCCATTCTTTTTCCAAAAGTATTTTAAAGATATTTAATAACAACAGGCCCCAAAGCCCTGTGGCACTCCACTTATCACTTCTCTTCAGGTTGATGAGGAACCATTGATTTGCACTCTTTGAGTACAGTCCATCAACCACCTTGAAATCCACCTAACAGTAGCATAATCTAGCTCACATTTCACACCATCTGTTGCTTGGAAAGGACTATCAATGTTATACAATATTATATTAAATTACATTTCTATTAGCAAGTTGTGGTTAAAAATGTTATTTTTAAAATGGCTTCTCTTCTTAGTGTCTTTCATAAGTGTTGGGCTCTCTATATGATTCATTTTATTATTAGTGCTTCCTTTTTATTTCTTTATTATTATTTTGTTATGACCTACAATCTGAACAAATAAAACCTGCTACTGCTACCGTTATTACTATTGGTCCTGCTTATTTTTTATACAATGTAGGTTTTCACTGAAAGTATGTAATAAAAAATATAGGACTATAACAATTGAAAAGACAATCCAACCTAAGGAGCACATGCAAGTTATGTGAACTGGTAAAGATACAAACCACAATTGAAAGAAAAGTATCTCTTTATGGAAACAGAAGAGGAAGTAATAGATAATACCAACATTTTAGGGAATAAAGTTGTATTTAAAAATGCATAAGAGTAGCATCATGTTTCAGGTATGCATAAAATTTGGAAAACAGACACATATATGAAGAAACCTAGACAGCATTTTAAAAAGCAGAGACATCACCTTGCCGACAAAGGTCTGTATAGTTAAAGCTATTGTTTTCCCAGTAGTGATGTATGGAAGTGAGAGCTGGACCATAAAGAAGGCTGATCGCAGAGGACGAGATGGTTGGACAGTGTTCTTGAAGCTACCAGTATGAGTTTGACCAAACTGCAAGAGGCAGTAGAAGACAGGAGTGTCTGGCGTGCTCTGGTCCATGGGGTCACAAAGACTTGGACACGGCTAAATGACTAAACAGCAACAACATATGAAGAATTTAAGACAACATGATTTAAGAAAGTGGGATTTTCAATTAAAGCTAAAATTTCATAACAGATTAAAAACACTTTACAAAAAATATGTGAATCTACTTAACATTAACAGTATAAATGAAAATACATCCATCAATAAGAACTGATTTTCATCTTGAGCTGATATGTAACATCTTAACAGTGTCAATAATCATATTAAGCAAGTATAGGGGATACACTTCAGGAAATGTAAGGCTCTTCAAATTTGAAGAGCGGGTGTTTGAATCAAACACAGCTACAAATGTTTACAGAAAGATATCTATCTGGATTAATTGATAAGAAAAGTGTCTAAACTGATGTCTATCCAAAAGGTTTGCTTTTCCTTTTAAGGCCACCTGAACAGTTTTCAAATAAGCATTTATCTCCCTGCTATCACTAAACAGGGAGATAATTATATAAACCAATTAAAGCACATTATTTTGGTCAGACTGGTTGAATTAATAATTCAAGAGCTGACCACCTAACCTTTGTTTTTGTCAGTAAACCATATAACAACACACCTACCCCACCAAGGCTTATTGCAAGACATTGGCCATAAACACACAGAAGCAAGGCATAGGCAGTCTTGTATTCAAATTTTATTGCAACTTTTTGGATTTGACATGATGTTTTATCCTAATGGCCTTTATATCCCTAGTATACATTTTAATTAAACAATAAATAACTATATGTGGAACATGGATAATTACAAAAGGTATGTTAGAAGTGAAATGTCCTCACTATAACTCTGTCTAGGAGGCCAATGAAAATGTTTTTTATATATATAAATAAAAGTGCAGTTCATCAAAGGATTAAATTATTTACATGGGCACATTTAATCAGTGGGAGTGCACTGCTTACTAATAGAAAGATGCTAAAGATTTAAGGGACCTATAGAACAGAGAATTAATGGCGGGAAAGAGTTAAGAAACTTATGTGAATACTGAGTTTTTCTTCTTTGTCTGATCATTGCCAGGTATTTAAAAGGAAGTAAATACACAGGAAGAAAAACAAGGGCAAATTTATAAGATCAGCCGAGATGATAATAATCCATGGAAAAAATTAAAATGAAACCCTATGCATGTCTACTCAGAAGATAGTTCCATTACGTTAAAGAAGACTTTCCCCCAAAGTAAGTAGCTATATAGGGTAGCAGCCCTAACTTGTCACAGCTGGCCAAGCTCTTGTGACATTCCTAGGACATGCTCATTTCATTACTCATGAAATGGATTTTAAATTTAAGTGTTTAAGTAGCTGACCATGGGCATAATGGATTAATTCCAGGAATATAGATATGGTTTACCTTCAATAAGTGGAATGACATTTTGAGATAAATGAAACCATTTCACTATGATCTTTAGAACACAATTCTATGATCCCTAGGAGGGCATCTTGGAGGGTATAGGATTTTGTGGCTCTCCCTCTCCACAGGCAGTGAGAGCGCCACTGCAGAAAGGCATGTTGGTGTTGCTTCTACACTGTCAGTGTTCTGCTGGCGGAGAGGGCAAAAGGGTGGTGTTCTGGGGGCAGGTTGGACTCCAAACCCTGCTGTTCCCCTAGCATGCTTTAGAACCAGATGGTGGAGTGGTGAATAAGTATGCCAACCCTCTGCTAGCACACTTCCTGCTATCCAGTGGAGATATGCATTGTTTTTAAAGGGAAGCAGAGGTGGCAAGGAGATAAAAGGGAACAATAGCACTCCGCCATCTTTTCTCCTGTTGGAACCAATGAAGTGGGGCTCTGAATATGGCAGTTTCTCCATTTTAAAGTCCCCTCCCCTGTAGGATTTCTCTCTGCCTCTACTACCTCTTATTTGGCTGGGGTCCCAACGTGCTGAAATCACCCCAAATTGCCTCTTATTTTCCATTTCCCATGCTAAGTATTTCTTTTGATCACACCGTCAAATGAGATCTGAAATCTGACGGCCAATCTATCCAACGATAACTGTATCAGAAGAGCATCGCTTCATATTATAATGCAAGTGAGCATCCTAAGAATGGTATTATCATAAGACAGATGGAGTTTCTTGGCCCTCAGCTGACTGTTCTAAACTTTTTATAACAGGAGAAAAAAATCTGTTATTTTTCAGATACAGTAGAGGAATGTTCCCACATATCTTAGAAGGGAACAAAGCAGACTGTTTATAATGTTTTCAAAACCAACTTGATTGTTCATACACATGGACAGGCTATATGTTTTGCACACAATTCACTGTATTTCCAAATTGCTTTTAATGACCAATTATTTTTATTTCTCCAGTAGTAGTAGTAACAGCAGCAGCACTTTTAATGTACAAATAAATTAGTTTGGTATGTTGTATTCATCCTTACAAGAACTCTATCAGGTAGTTCAACCTAATCCAGGGTTGAAAAGTACATACACCATCTCTATTTTCAGCTCATAAAATCATTTCTACAGATCAGTTATATTTGATATGAGACTTTAATATTTTGATACAGTATAAGGTTGGGGGAGAAGAGAGGTGGGGGGAAAGAGAGAGACCAGGTGCAGGGAGGGGATGTAGTAAACTTTCATTCTTTTAGCTATGTGCAATGTTTTTGTGTCAATATTTTTCCAGGATGATGAGGAACCATTGGTGAGCACCCTTTGGGTTCAGTAAGTCAACCAGCTACAATTCCACCTAAAAGTTATCTCATCCAGCCCACATTTTACTAGAAAGTCAATGGACTTTTCTTCTGAGTAGATACATATAGAATTGTGCTGTTACTCCCAAGTAAGTAGGCATAAGATTATAAACCACTTTTATTGCTAGAGACACCAAGACTGAGTGATAACTCCTATGCAAGTCAATATATAGCAGAGTAAACCCAGCAAGAAAAAAAGATGAGGCAGCACACATTACATTAAGCATTTAATTTGGTTGAAGGACGCTTGACTACAGGTACCACTTTTTTAAACCAAAACGTAATTGGATACATTAAATATCATTACTTTATTCAGTTTTAGTTAAATCACAAATATATCTTGTCACTATGTTCCTCATATTATAGCAAACACTTATATGTTTGGAAGTACTGTACAACTCATTTTAAAAACACATTTTACCATGTAATAACAGATGCATTTCTGTTGAAATTGCAAGTGTGCAGTAAGACTTAAGGGATAGCGATCAGCAAGCACTGTATTCCAGTGCAACTTAATTTCCTCCATCGACCACTTGATAAAGGCTACATATACCTTAGTAAGGAGAACTTTTCTGAATTAAAGGCTCCTAGCAAAAATCCTAAGATGCTTACTAGCAAGTATGTTCCATGGAGTTTAATAGGATTTACTTCTTGGTAAATATGTTCAAGGTTGGGTTGTCAATTTAAGAACAGATTGCACAAATATCATTTAGGTGTGAGTGCTTCCTATAAGACTGCGGCAAAAATATTATTCATCTTTAAAACCAGTAGATGTATTAGCTCTATAAATTTACTTTGAGGATGGGTTTATTTTTTTTAAAAAAAGAATCTTAGAATACATCAATTCTTGGAGCAATGAGTAAACATGTGAGGAAATAACCAGTGAATAGGCTGCCCTGATCCTCCCAGACGTTCTCTTTAACAAATCACCCCATTTGAAAAGAAGAAGAAATCTGGTTTTAGAAGTCTAGTGATGATTTTGGCAGCAAGCTTATAAGAACTGCCTTCAGAAAATGTACTGAGTCCTATTCTTCCGATGTAAATCACTTTTAAACACCAGCATTTTAATCTAAAGGTCACTTTGTCCATAGTATACACAGTAAGGATTTTCTTTTTTTAAAGCAATTGGGACTGAGTAATTCTACTGATTTTCTTGCCTTAGTTTTGCAATTTCATGCTGCAGTTCTATAGTGCTTTAAGACTTACAGAGAAATCATATGCATGTCTACTCATGTAAGGCCCATTGAGTTCAATGAGACTCCTTGTTAAATGTGTATACCAGGGCTGGATGTGGCCTCTCTATCCAGACCTCAGGACCCTCCTCAGTCCTCACTCCTCCCTGGGCCACAACCCTCACATACACTGATCCAAACCCTCCCTGAGAACTTTTCCCTACTAAGAATGTGTCATTGAACTGTGATCATTTATCTTGCTTGCCTAGATGGAAGGGACTTGTGTGCATGTGCAGAAAATTAGGGATGGATGAATCCATCAATTTCATTTTCTCATTTTTGCAATGTGTCTTCTGAATGCCTATATAAGTATACCCAGTCAATCTAGAATACATTTTCAGGACATCTAGAAAATTTCACTACAGTTATTTTTGGTGCTGTTTTCTCCAGTATTCTGGCTGTGAATAATGGTCTAGCAGATCTGGACGAGATAAATGATGATTTATGAAGCAGGGAATGAGCATTGGGGCTGAGCATTTCTGTATAGCCCCTCCTCTTCTCCCTACATATACCACTCCAGAGCCTCCTAGGTTGTATTAAGCCAGAGTTTCCTATTATGTCAGAACTGGGGATTGTCAGTTAACAACCTAGAATAGTGAGCCAAGCTCTGATCATGGTTTATGAAGCTTTGAATTATCGTCTGAACCAAGGTATTGAACTGAATTCTTTCTTTGAATTTCCCAGCTGCATGGCCTGTGAGTTTATTTTTTAAAGATTAAAAAAAGCCCACATGATTTATGTGACATGTCCTACTTTAACTGTTTCCAAAGTATTACTGTATAAGATATTGCTTCTTATAGGAAGCAGTGCAGCTGTAGAAACTTTCCGTTGTCATAAATAATATGCTGGCGCATTAAAACGCACTTTCACATCTCATTGATGATAATAAAATATCTAAGAAGATTCAATCGAAATCCATTCTTTTTTACAACAATGATATCATGATTACACCTTTAAAATATATAGTCCATGTATTCAATAATACAGTAGTAGTAAATCTATCACGAGCAGTCAGCAAACCCTTTCATATAGCTGGAGGGATCCCCTTTTCCATTAAAATAAGAACCATGTCAACGTCTGAATGAAAATGTATTGTTTCATATTGACATTGCAAACATAAGCATTCTTAATACAGGGAAATCAGTAACTATCCTATTCTCACATTCTTCCCTAGAAATATTATGTTATAACGTTATGACTTTATGTTTCATAGGCTATTCAAACATTCTCTGAGCGATTTCGTTTAAGTGCTCAGACTGTTCCTCCCCCCGCCCTTACTTTTTTATTATTTTGTACTGAATGTTTTCAGGGTTAAATATTGCTTGTGAGTGGAGTGAAATCCCTCTAACTCTAATTTGGAGGGTGGGCACCTGTATGAACAACCTGATCTGAATGGTACTGCTTTAGCACTATCCTGCACCCACCATTTTGTTAGGATTGTTGTTCAGCTGGTGGCCAGGAATTCCCCTCTCTGCTTGCTTCCAACATCTCTGGAATGCCTCATGGACACACACAAAGGCAGGTAGCCTCCCAGTTGCTCTTGCTGCCAAAGCTCAGGGGTCCTTGAGTGACCCTGAGCAACATTTTCTGACGAAAGTAGGGACATCCTATTGCATAATAGCTTTGAGCATATTACACCGAACCTGGTCCGACTGCACTGGCTGCCAATTAGTTTCCGGGCCCAATTCAAAGTGCTGGTTTTGACCTATAAAACATTAAATGACTCAGGACCCCAATACCTCAAGGACCTCCTCTTTCAATATGAACCTACCCAGACCCTGAGGTCATCTTCTGAGGCCCTCCTTCATGTGCCTCCTCCTTGAGATGTCCGGAGGGTGCCAACACAAGAACGGGCCTTCTCTGCAGTGGCTCTCTGTCTGTGAAATGCTCTCCCCAAGGAAGTTCGCTTGGCACCTTCATTATACATCTTTAGGCACCAGGCAAAAATGATCCTTTTTAACCAAGCATTTGGTGGATTTGATTGACATCCTATGCCCTTTTAAAATGCATTTTTAAGGGGGTTATTGGGTTGTTGCTTTTATTGTGATTATGCATTTTGTGGTGTTGTGTTCTCGTTTTGTTCTGTGAGCCGCCCTGAGACCTCCAAGTATATGGCAGAATATAAATTAATTCAATATTATTATTATTATTATTATTATTATTATTATTATTATTATTATTATTATTATTATTATACCCCACCATCTGACTGGGTTGCCCCAGCCACTCGGGGCAGCTTCCAACATATATAAAAACATAATAAAGCATTTAACTTTTTTTTTAAAAAAACCTTTCATCCTCAGGGCTGTCTTCAGAGTTTTCTAAAAGTTGTCTAGCTACTTATCTCCTTGACTTGGGAGTCACAAATCTCTATATCCTCCAACATTTCTCACATGAAAATTGGGACAGCCTACCATACCCTCCAATATTTCTCCAGTGACGATGGCGACATCCTAAGGAAAAGCGGGACATTCTGGGATCTGATCAGAAGCCAGGATGGCTTCTGTAAATCCTGGACTGTCCCTAGAAAATAGGGACACTTGGAGGGTCTATGGCTGCTGGAGCCTGCTTAAGGGCTGCACTCTGTATAGGGACAGGTCTCCCCCCCCCCCACAAGAGCATATTAGGGCATCCAAGGGGCAAAATGTATATGAGGTATCTGACCCAATTCAGCAGGAGGCCGCTGCTCCTCTGGTACAGGAAAACACTGCCTTTTCCTCAGGCACACGGGGAAGTATCACCTTTCTCTCTGGCGCTGGCTGCTGCTGCTGCTGTTCTCCTAGCATACACACACTCCCAACCCATTGAGCTTTTCATGCTTGTTCTCACACATCTCCAATTCTTCCTGCTGCACCCCTTTTCTGGAAGGCTCCCAGGGAGCCAATAAATCTATCAGAAGAGGTTCATTTCCAGCCAGCCAGTCCTTCTCCACAACACTCTTCCTTTTCCACAGCAGGCACCCAGGCAGTGGAGAAATCAATTAGCAGCAGCTCCACATTCCCAACCAACTAGCCCTTTTCAGAGCCACTTGCCTCCTTGCCTTCAGCTACTGACTGCAATGCTTTGGAGTGACCATCCATGTTCTGGATCTCTGGCAGGGCACCTGGGTCACTCTTAACCCCTTGTAGCATCTCATCAAAGAGGGCTCTCAATTGGCGTAGAGTCAAACTTCCTCTCCATGAAGGCTTCTCTCACACTCTGTCAGCAGGTGGTCTGTTTTATCAAACCACTGGCTCAGGCATTGGATCATTTGCTCTAGTTGCTTCATTTGTTTCTGCTGCTAAAGCTCAACCTGACCTGCTTCAGAAATATTGCTGTTCCTTGACTCGGGCACATCTTGCTCAGGAGTCTTTTCTCCAGGAAACACAGATCCCACTTCTAACACCAGTATTGGTGTCAGAATCTCTGAGTGGTGTTACAGTCCAGGCACACTTGCCTAGGGTCGATGTTTTCCTTTTGAGACACAACAGACACTATGGTGTCTTTATGATATATGGCTTATTTACACATATATGCAACCTGAGCCCACCATGGAAAGGTGCACAGCATTCACACCTCAAGATGTTTGTGCTTCTCCGATATCTGCAGCCTTGAATTCAATTTGTTTCTGAAATCTGGCTCTGCCTCTCTGCAACTTGCTGTATTTTACAGCCTGCAACACCACATCCTAAGCTCTCCAGTCTGCTTCAGAAAGTCTCTTTTTGTTTTCTGCTCAGAGCTGCAGGCTGAGCTCCTCCCATTTTTCATCTGGCACAGAGTATTTGCCTTCTTAATAGCTTTCTTAATGGGTCATCACCCTTCCCTTTCCCCCTCTTTTAATGGGCAATCTCCACAGGTGACTACTTCATCAGGAAGCCAGCCTGGCTTATATTTTACATGGTTTAAATTTAAAATCTGCTGGGTCCAGAGGTTAAAAGGTCTGGCACCCACAAACTCATAACAACAAAATGGCCAAAGTCAATTCTCCATTTCAGAAATAAAGCAACAAAATTTGAGTAGTGATGAATCATCACGTTCATTCTCAGTGGAACCACATCCTATGCCATATTGTTATCAATGAAACTGGACAAGTTTGCAATGTTAACTCTGTTATGTTGGCTGATGTCATGCCTTTCTTGATGATTTGTTGGGAACTCAAAACTAAAACTGTGACCTTTTTAAAATCCAAATATGGTCTGTTGACATTGCTTTGAACCCATCACCAAAATAATTCCCACCAAAGGATTTCACTGTGAATTTGAGACACATGACACAACAGCCATATCTGAAGAAAGCCCTGGTTGCTCTACTACAAAGTGCCCTTTGGAGAAGGTCAACCTATACTACAGGAGACAGAAAGGGAGTACTTAACCCTTCCTCTTTCTGCCATCTTCTCTTTCATACATTATCCAGAGCTTTTCTCCAGCCAGTAATTTCCTACACCTGTGGTTATTTCCCTTGTTTGAAATCCTGTGGTAGTGAGGCAGCTGGCTTAATTTCAGAAGAAAATGGGCCGGCAAGGAAAGGTTAAGCATCCCAAGTGTTAGCAATAGATAAGAAGTTGTTGAGTCTGTGTAATATTCGTTTGTTTCTACAAAAAAATTAATGCATGAAAATATGAACAAATTATCTGTTGCTGCATTTTCTCACATAAACAGCATACAGTAAGGCTCTGGGCTGCAGCTTGCCCATTCGGCATATTTGTGAGTTGTTCGTCCTTTCTTTAAAAACAGGTTCACCACATTTGGACTCATTAACAAGCATATAATTTTAAAGTCTCACAATAGATAAGCAATCAGCTCTGACAGGAACAAGACAGAGGACAAGCACTTCAGTATCGGGGAATTGAAAACACAAAAACACAATCCTAGACTGATTGTTGCTGGTTTAATAAATCCTAGCGTAAGCTCTGTGAAGCACTGAAATGTCCATTCAGATTTGGACAGGAATGTTGAAAAGCTACTTGTTTTGTTTAAAAGGAAGGAGGCACTATGACTCCAGGAAAGAATAATCTGCTCCACAAATGTAACTTATACTCAGATCAATTAGTTTTGATCCATTGGTTATGCACATCATTAAGCAGATTGTGTAACTGATCCAATAATCACAAATGAAAAATATTTGATATGCTACCTCTTTAAAAGGTTTGAAACATATAAGGTCTAATTTAATATTGTGTTTTTCCTATTGTTCTGTCTGCACAAGCATTTCAACTTGCCACATGGAATGACCCCCCCCTCCGACCCCCATGTGCTGTTTTGGGGGATCTTCATTTTAACATGAGCCTACCTAATTTGCACATCTCAAAACAATGCATTGACAAAAAAATCCAGCTGTTTGTCAAGATCTGCACCTCTCTGAATTTTGTGATGCAGCTCTCCAGCCAAAATAATATGTACAAAAAGAATGTCTGCTAGGAGAATGTCTGCAGAAATAGGTGTACATTGGTGAAAACAACATTCAGACATGTGTTATATTAGGAAAAATTGCTTGCTAATCAATTTTCAGGAGGAGTTTTTGAACGCAAATGGATGCCAAAAATGTGGGAAATGGAACTTAAGATTGGAAAAATGAGAACTTTAGAGAAACTGAAAATGATAGATTTGTCCATCTCTGGTTGGAATATAATGTTCTGCTTCAGGCCCTTACAAACTGTGGCATCTTTGAGGAGGGCTTGACTGTTTGGCTGACTCCCTGAACAGGAGTATTCCTCCTAAAAGATGAGGATAAATGGCTACATTTTGTTGCTGGTTACTCATGCATCTTTCAAAGCAAAAGCTGACTGTGATATGTTCGATTGCTTTTAAATAAATAAATGAATAAAATATGTTCAATCGCTTCCTTCTTCTGTCAGGCCTCCTCTGTCTCTATGCAATCCTAGGTTTCATTCTATGCTCTTCCCTCTCAGGTAAACTTCCTATTTTTATTAACTCTACAACAGAACTCTATACCTGTTTGTGTGAAGTAAGTTCAATTAAGTTCAATGGTGCATACATCTATGTAGATATGCCTATGTAGTTATTTAATTATAACAAAACGGGTGGCGCTGTGGTCTAAACCACTGAGCCTCTTGGGCTTGCTGATAGGAAGGTCGGCAGTTCAATTCCCCGCGATGGGTTGAGCTCCCGTTGCTTTGTTCCAGCTCCTGCCAACCTAGCAATTTGAAAGCACGCCAGTGCAAGTGGATAAATAGGTACCACTGCAGCGGGAAGGTAAATGGCATTTCCGTGTGCTCTGGTTTCCTGTTGCGCCAGAAGCGGTTTAGTCATGGTGACCAAATGACCCGGAAAGCTGTCTGTGGACAAACGCTGGCTCCCTTGGCCTGAAAAGCGAGATGAGTGCCACACCCATAGTTGCCTTTGACTGGATTTAACCATCCAGGGGTCCTTTACCTTTATCTTTTACCTATAATTATAACTCTGTGAGGGGTAAATACAGTGCCCAGAATTCTTTGAGGGTGAAAAATGTGCTTTGGATGTGCTTTAATGTTATTGTTGACTTGTTCCTAGTGTTTATTCCTAGAGCCCACCACAGATTTTCAGAGAAAAACAGAACACTGATAACTCTTCAACATTTTGACACAAGCATGTGATGTCTGATGCTTTCAAGTTAAAATCTGGAAACAATATATTGAAGAATTACTATAAGGGTTATCTCAGAAGAAAATCCTTTCAGTCACATCATTCCAATATGAGTTTCTTAGAATATATAAACCTAGGGAGCTATGCTCGTAACACTATTAATATGCCACAAGTAATAAATGTATCAGATGGCTGTCAATAAAACTTGCGAATAGACAGTATCTGCGATAAAGATCCTAGGAATTAAATGTAGCATTTCCCCCAAAGAATTGTACTCTCTTAACAGATTTTACTGCATTATGTTGCCAACTGTTGCTTTTAGCACCTCTTCCTTTTGTAAGAAAGGAATATCCTCACCTAGCATTTTGCTAGTGCTCCCAAGAAAGAATAAAACGTAAATAGTATGTTGTTAAGTCTGAAGAATTTAGAATGCCTGCTCACAATGATTTTTGTTTTAAAAAAAGAATCTCACAAATCAATCATTCCTATATCTTATTCCAATAGCTAATTAGCCCACAGCAAGGGGACAAAAAGAGCTGTCATTACTTGGTACCTGAGCAATTAAAGATGAACCCCCCACCTCTATGAGTACAAAAATAAATATACACACATTTAATGATTAATGAGAGACTTTCTCAATGGCAAGAACATTATCAGGGAAATGATGCACACAAGCTTATTATCTGCTGAGGGGCTTAAATCCAGCATCTTTGACTTCAGGAGGACCTTTTAAATGTGAAGGGAGATATGGTTTTTTAATGTTTTTTATTTTTATTTTGACAAAGTAATAACCATAAATTAATGAGAATAAAAATGTGCACCCCACCCTCGAGACCATTCCATTGTAACTATCCAGCCTCCCAAAATTTCAACACCTATTGCAATGGTTGGACCCCTTTTTGTTTTAAAAGTACAAATTCTACAAGCACCTTTCCTGTCTCCTCAGAATCATTTCTCCTGCATATTCCACGTCTTACCTTAATGGCACATGTTAATTTGTCATTAGTAGCTATATCCCACACCTCTGTTCCAAATCATTGAATCCTATGATCTGTATCCCATAACAAGACAAGTCTTTCAGAAACTCCTCATAGCTTTGCTATCTCCACTTTCCAGTTCAGGTGATACCGCCTCACACTCCATATGAAGGAAGTGATTGCACATCTATATGACCTATCAAAGCCCACAGAGTTCTATAAGCTCTGCTCATTATGCTTCTCCATTTTTGCATATGTAGACATAACCATTTTACTTGGCATGGCCTTTCTCATTGGCAAAGGGCTGCAGCTCAGTGGTAAATCACTGCGTTTTTCATGCAGCGAATCTCAGGTTTAGTTCCTGGAGTCTCCAGGTAGGGCTGGGAGAGAATCCTGTCTGTTTCCATTGTAGACAATAATGAAATAAATTAAGTGGTCCACAAGCTTTATACAGTTGGTCTGCAGAATGTATATTGATTTTAATTGTATTTTATTGCTTCTTGTATTTCAGTTTTGTAACTTATGGTCCCCCCTCCCACATTCTCTATGCCTATTTTTCAGCTGCTTTGAAAAATTGCATTTTATCATACTAATACTATATATTAATATAACAAATAAAATACATATTTCTACTTAAAATGACTTCTGAGTAGATCTGAGTGGTGTGGTCTTTATCAGCCAGGACCATATAGCAAGCACAATGACATCTCAGTTCCACATACCCACATGGTTATGATGATGCCGTATCCCAAGAATCCCCTCTTTCCCTCTGCTTATTATGTTCCTTGTCTTTCAGATTATTGCCTTTGTTCCTCTGTAAATTTTCTCTGCTACACAGCTAAAGTCTGCTGCCCATGTATTATGACATGGGTGTGTCAGGTTATATGTGGATTATGGACCCAAAGAGTTTTAGATGCTAGATATAGGATCAATATAATCTCTGCTACATAGCCATGCGTGGGACGCAGGTGGCGCTGTGGGTTAAAGCCTCAGCGCCTAGGACTTGCTGATTGAAAGGTCGGCGGTTCGAATCCCTGCGGCGGGGTGCGCTCCCGCTGCTCGGTCCCAGCGCCTGCCAACCTAGCAGTTCGAAAGCACCTCCGGGTGCAAGTAGATAAATAGGGACCGCTTACCAGCGGGAAGGTAAACGGCGTTTCCGTGTGCGGCTCTGGCTCGCCAGAGCAGTGATGTCACGCTGGCCACGTGACCCGGAAGTGTCTTCGGACAGCGCTGGCCCCTGGCCTCTTAAGTGAGATGGGCGCACAACCCCAGAGTCTGTCAAGACTGGCCCGTACGGGCAGGGGTACCTTTACCTTTACCTTTTACATAGCCATGCAAATGGATTTATTTACAGTCAATCAAATATTAAAGTTTTGGTACAGGTTTATGTGAATAATTTGATATTTTCCATCTTAAATAAAGAAGAAAAGAATGACCGAAGAAGAAGTGCATTGGTTATTGTTAAAGAAAGAAAGACTGTTAAGAAAATGAAGACTATTATTATTTTAGTTAACAGAAGGGTTGTTCAATGATAAACACTGTTGATATCTAGCTGCATTCCAGGACTATTTTTTGTTTATCTTCTGTAAACACATAGATAGTGACTGGGCAGTAGAAAAATGGCAAAGTTTGCCCTGGGTTTTTGTGTAATAATAGCCTGCATCTGCTCACTACCAAACTGCCATCTTGGCATCTGTTTACAGAACACATGGAGCATGAAAACAAAATCAGGCCATTTCTCTTTGTGGCTCAGATGTGGGTGACTTTGGCTACATAAAAAGTGAGAAGAAAAAAGCAGAAAAAAGCTGTAAAAAGAATTTATGTAATTACAGTTTATTTTGAAAAAGTACAGTGACTTTTATCTATCATTAAACGTTACCATAGCAAATAGTGCTTTGTGTAGCTCTACCTTTGTGAAGTACCAGCCTCCATGTGGAAAATAATCAAACAGAAGATGGTGTTCCCTACATTTCAGTCTCTATAGGAACTTGTAATTATAGTGGCACAAACTCCAGCTTGCACTTCATAGCTACATACAGAGCCAGCCCACATACATATTAGGTAGGGTGGAGAAGCCACCTCAGGCAACAGAAATGCAAGAGGCGGTGCCCCCATGGGCATCCTGTCTGCCTCACAGCTTCCATTGCTGCTGGAGAAGCAACCCAGGTAAGAGAGGCAGTGGCAGTGGCACAGTGTTCTTCCCCATGGTTTGCTGCTGGTCTTCCTCATCCCTAGTGGCAGAAAGTGACCAGTGGCAAAGCTCTCTGGCAAGAGGGAAGCATTTCAGAAGTCTTTGCAGAGTCCTTCCCATCCCCGGTGGCATGTGGGTGGGTGGTGGTGAGATGTTTTGCCTCAGGCACCAAAAAGGCTCAAGGCCCCGAGCTACAGAGGGGTTTGAGGTTGGGGGGGCAGTTAGAAGATCTTCTCCCCTTCCTGCCACCCACGTACTGATTAGAATAGCTGTCTGTCTGAAGTAGAGGGCCTTCTATGGACTCTTCTGCCATCTGAGGTGAGGGGGCAGCTATCAGAGAGGGGTCCTACTCAGGGACAGCATCTCAGCTGTGGAATTCTTTCCCCAGCAAAGATCACCTGGTGCCTACATTGCATTATTGGCATGAGGCAAGACTTGATTTCCTTTTGCTGATGGATTATATGCTATGTTAATAATGGCTACTGCCTGGCCTTTTAAAAAAGCACAATTACTTTAAATGTTTTGTTGTTTCTCCCCCTCAGAAAAGAAAAGTCCCCCTGGGAATTTGAATGATGCTCATAATAAATGCATTCTAAATAATTAAATGCTTCTGAAGGCAACCTGGGGGCATACTTGCACCAGGTTAATTACATTGTTTTAAGCAATTTCTAGCCTGCCTTTCCTAGACAACAAATCCCAAGTAGGGCACAATAAAAATAGATTTTTAAAAAACAACAACAGAATAATAACCATCCATTAATATCAAACAATGGGTCAGATTTAAACGTTTAATTGGAAGTAGAAAGACAATGCTAGTGTCTTTACCTATCACCACTTGTGGGGTGGGCAAGGACACAGCACTCCAGCACCAATTTCTCCGGTTACGAATGACTGCTGCCAAAATGCCACCAATTGTGGCATGATCTAAAGAAGGCAAAGACAATGAGAATGAACACCAAACACCTTCCTCAAATGTCAGAGCTTTGCATTGATTTTCTATTGGAAGTATTAGACAGTTATAAATTATTATGGCAAGTCTTTTCTTATTTCAAGACACTCCTGGCTGCTACATCAAAGGGATAAGCAAAAGTGATTGTTCTTATAACTTTGTGCAGGTATTTGCAGGACAAAGTATAATTGACAACTTATGTTTGATCACAGCCCTTTTAATTAGGAACATATTGCATCTGCTTAACATTGCTAGTGTTTGGGTGCAAAAGATTTTCAGTGTCAATTAATCTCGTAATATCCCTAAGCAAGCTGGAATTGTTGAAGAAGATGGAAATTGGCTGATGAATGTATTGGTCACTTCAGAGGCATGTTCAAATCTATCTTCTTGCTGTCCTAATGAATATGGAAACCTGCCCAGTGTGTGATTGGATTTTAATGACTACAAGGTCAGGGACTTTGCAAGGTGTGAATCTGCTTGCAAGGTCGTAAGTGGCAAGCGGCGCATGGATCTGAAAATAAACAAGGGGCTGTCAGGGATATTAGCTTTTTTGTAGAAAAACCCATGGGATGAAAAGGTTAACAGGTGATTGCATTGTAACTTGTTTTGAAACTCAGAATGAGCTCTAAAGGTACGTGCATTATCCTTCATTATACTTTGCATGAGAAATCATGGTAATTTAAAATGCAAGCAATGTTTGATTATAATAGCACACTAGCTTATCACAAGACTACATTTATCACTAGGCAAACCAGTCCACTGAATCAACATATGCTCAAATGGGAACACCTTTGGAGTAACAGGTAAAATTACCTGGTCAAAAATGCCTGTGGGTCGGAAGAAAATATCTGCCTCCAATAGATAATCCAAGCCAGAAATTACTCACAAAAATGCAGGTCATGTGCATTGCTACCCTAAATTAATTTGATTTTCAATGAGGAATAATTCAGGTTGTTGGGAAAGAATAATAGGAAATGAGTTTAGAAATATTAAGAAAAAAATATTAATAGCTTGTCAGAAGGAGTATGAATTATTGTGGAACAATGCACAGATTGCTTCTGGAGAAGAAAAACAGCAAAAGAAACTGCAAATGAGGGAAGACGGATAAAGAAAAAAGGAAAAACAGAACACATCGTTCTGAGTAAATCAAAATAAAAAACTACCTTCTAAAATCTGAGCACAAAAAGAGCCAAATCTTGGCTGTGCCTCATCTGGCAGGTTATTTCCTTAGAGTTTCAACTTGCAATCCTATACACACTTACTTGAAAGTAAATCCTACTGAATTCAAGTAGATTCCCTTGAATAATGAACGAATTAACTTTATTTCTTAAAGCCAAAGGCTACTACAATATAAATACCACCAACCAACAATATTATTTAGAAGCAAAATGGTATACAAAAAGAAACAAAAAAGTGATATGATACTCCACTCCATTTAAGTAACACATCTACAGCAAACTATATAGGCATTAAAATGCAGTAGAACAAAATCCCATCCCATCCACACCACTATGTTTTTTGGAGCCTGGTTCATATTTTCATGGCTGCCAGAGCAAACTTTGCTACTTGGGTAGTAGCAGTGCTTTTTTCTTGGGGAGGACACAGGGGTACGCATACCCCTAAACATTTTGTGAATCTTTCTACTTTTGTCCATTTACTGTACTTATTTTTCCTGATTTGAACTATAAAATGGTGATTTTCTTGAGTCAAAATGAGAGTGCCCCTAAACATTTCTTTTAGAAAAAAGGACTGGGTAGTAGTGAATACACCTTTTGCTTGTAAGCAGTTTGCATATCTGTTCCAGGAGGGGTCTGCTTGGACCGAAGGACACACGGAATTATAAAGGGCAACTCAGTAAGTAGTGGGATACAGCCTCAACCTCACTAGGCTTAAAAATACAAAGTTTATGGTGGGTTGGAATGTTTTTCACCCTCTCATCTAAAATAAATAAATCAGAGGACACACATCAGACACATAAAGCGGTGAATGCTTTTCTTAAAGAAGTTACAGTAGATTTATAAATTAGTTCTCTAGTAGCAATGCATTGGGGGCTGGCCCTACATGTCATTGAAGAAGAGGAATCCTCTTCCAGGTCCCTGGCAGTGTGTGTGTGTGTGTGTGGTGCAAGTTGGTAACTTATAGCAGCTTCATGTAAAATGAGGAGGCTGATCTGGTCTGTATCACTGAGTCAAGGATGGGTGAGCTGGGTGGAGCTGGTCTCACCCAGAAGTGCCCATCGGGTGCAGCAAACAAGAGGGTTAAGGACACCTCTGAACAGTCATGGTTAGAACTGTACTGTAAGCTATCTGCTCTCTTTCACACTTCCTTAATGTCCTGATGCAGTGTGGTGTAGTGGTTAAGAGCGGTAGTAATCTGGTGAACCAGGTTCGCGTCTCCGCTCCTCCACATGCAGCTGCTGGATGACCTTGGGCCAGTCACACTTCTTTGAAGTCTCTCAGCCCCACTCACCTCACAGAGTGTTTGTTGTGGGGGAGGAAGGGAAAGGAGATAGCCGCTTTGAGACTCCTTAGGGTAGTGATAAAGCAGGATATCAAATCCAAACTCCTCCTCCTCCTCCTCCTCTTCTTCTCACTAAAAAACAAAGGTATCAAAATACATTTTAAAATGCAGATTAAAAAATCCCATTTAGAAATGCCTGTTCTTAGAGAAATAAATATTAAAACATGTATTCTATGGCCATGAATACCTCCTATTTGCTACAAAGAAAGGCACAAATGCAAAACATGACCTCAAATACTTTCTGTTCCGCAATCAAGGCAATTGAATTTGTGGATATAAGATTTTCATTTAATTCTACAGGAGCAAGAACCTGGCACTAATACTATAATTCTCAGTAGACTGCACTGAGATATAATCACTTGTTTTCTTTAACACTTGTATACGTACTAATAACCTATTCTACCGCTGAAATAAAATAAAAATGAAAATGTAAGACTTTGGTGTGGGGTTTTTTTTTAGAAAAAAGTACTGAAGGGCCTGTTGCTGCTGTCCCCCATAGCTTTTTGGCATTGCTATTTGCTTTTGTAGGTCTCATTCTGACAGCTACATTAGTATTTTCTGGTTGAAGTAAAATGGGAAAGCAAGCCAGGCCTAATGTTTTTAAAAGGCTTTCTGACCATTACAAGGGAGGGGGTGGCTGTTTAATTGGCATACAGTGGCAATTACACGGTGGCAATACAATGAATCTCTCTGTAGAGTCTCCAATTATTGCACAAGAACAGGTATAAAATGCTATTTCCAGTGGACAGAATGTTGTGGCTTGTCTTCACTACCTTTACACAGCATTAATAAGGGAAGGGAAGAAGTATTGTTTTCCTTTAACTAAACAATGAAGTGCTTTTCTCTCGGAGATGAAGGTCATAATGCAAGGCTTCCTGGAAAGCTTAAACTGGAACTATTTGAGGGAAACAAAATATAAATTAGATATTGCTAGTTTTCAATGTGGTTTTATTTAATATTTATTTATTTTATTTAAAATATTTATAGGTCGCCTTTCCAAATCAAAATCTCTCTCTTGGATTATATATGAACCTAGCGTTTAAAAACTTTGATGTCATGTTGTATGAAATGTTCCCACCATTTTTGTCTGCATCCTTTCATGCCTGGGGTCAAAACCCAGCAGGGTGCAGCAAATGCTGTTGGGGTATAGTAGGGTAAGACGTTTATTTCATGATATGTGACTTTTATTTTCAAGAAGTTACCATATTTTTCCATGTATAAGACGAGCTTTTTTTAACCCAAAAATTAGGTTCAAAATTTAGGCTCAGCTTATACACAGGTAGCTAAGGGGGGGGTCACACAAATGTTTCTTTTTTTGTTGCAAGCCCGAGATTGTAAGCAGCGATTGGCTGCTGGATTGTTGGGGGGGGGGATGCAGAAAATCACTCACCCGCCAGAACGCAGCACACAACCACTCACATCACTTACAATTGCTGCTTAAAATCTCGGGCTTATACTTCGTTCCGACAGGTGAGCAATTTTTGGCATCTCCCCCCCCAACAATCAAGCGGCCAATCACCGCTTAAAAACTCAGGCTTACGCTTTGTTCCGTTGGGTGAGCAATTTTCGGCATTGGCTGCTTGATTGTTGTGGAGGGGGGGAATCCCGAAAATCACTCGCCCGCCGGAACACACCCAACTGCTCGCATCACAGCTGCCTGATCGCAGCCATTAGCCCTCCTGCTTGCCATTGCGTCAGCCAATAGACAGCTGCCCCAATGTTATGCCGGGTGAGCATTTTTTGGCATTCCCCCCAAATAACCCTTCCCCAAAACTCAATTCCCCCTATTTTCTAAATTTTGAGGCTCCCAAAATAAGGCGCATCTTATAGACGAGGGTGTCTTATAGACGGAAAAACATGGTAATATTTATTTCCTTGGATTCATATTATCATAGAGAACCCCCATTTCCACCCACCCCCTCACGAAGTTGTTTTCATAAAGCAATCAATGGCATGGCATTTATTTCTTTTGCATCTTCGATGGATCTTCTATTTCATTAGATCGGAATCTGCAGATGTTTAGAAAGCTAAAACAAGAATCATATTTGGCAAATTAAACCATAAGCCATGTGCTAGGAAATAAGGTTGCTGAATAGTGTTTATAATGATAGCAATTTATTTCAGGGTTTAGAGTTTCTGTCCTGGCAGAGTGCAGTTCTGAGACATTAAATGTTATAGTGGACAAGGAAATTTCCATCCTGAAATTTTATCAGAGGAAAAGGCAGACTTTTATTAATCTATCAAAATCCTAGCCTGATCGCCAGACTCTGTCGAGATCCTACTTGTTGCACATAGGTTAAAAGGTCTGGCAACTATACTTAGCTGCATTACATTTGATTTGGTTAGAACTTCGCACAGGTCATTTTTTCAGCACCATCTTAGGCACAGTCCCTCCCTCTGGGTCAGGCTTACCCAGAATATAAAGGTAAAGGTAAAGGACCCCTGGACAGTTAAGTCCAGTCAAAGGCGACTATGGGGTTGCGGCGCTCAACTAGCTTTCAGGCTGAGGGAGCTGGCATTTGTCCACAAACAGCTTTCCGGCCCATGGGGCCAGCATGACTAAACCGCTTCTGGTGCAACAGGACACCATGATGGAAACCAGAGCACATGTAAATGCCATTTACCTTCCTGTCGCAGCGGTACCTATTTATCTACTTGCACTGGTGTGCCATCAAAGTGCTTGGTTGGCTGGAGTTGGGACAGAGCAATGGGATCTCACCCTATCGTGGGGATTCAAACTGCTGACCTTCTGACTGGCAAGCCCAAGAGGCTCAGTGGTTTAGACCACAGCGCCATCCACATCCCAGAATGTATGTATAGATTGCAGCTGTATAGATTGCAATCCTATATATGTCTACTGAGAAGTTAGCCTTACTGGATCAATGAAAGTTACTGTCAAGTTAAAAGAGGATTAGACAAAATCATGAAGGATAAGGCTATCAATATCAATTGCTACTAGCCATGGTGACTATGTTCCACCTCTTAATATGTTTCTCAGTACCAGCTGCTGGAAATCACAGATGAGGAGAATGAGGTTGCACTCAGGTTTTGTTTGGGGCATTTGGATGGCGCCTGTGGGAACAGATTACTGGACTGAATAGGCCTTTGGCCTGATTGAGGAGGGTTCTTATATTCTTTTGAGAATAAGATTGCAGTTTTGAGGTAATAAAAAACTGTGACTGGCTCTGTGAACTCTGCAAACATACATTAAAAGGCAGATTTGCATATGTAGAATAACTAAATGGAATAACTAAATAAGCATGTTTCCCTTCACTCAGTTGTGATTTGATTATTCAACATTTAACATACGTATTCTGCACTGCAAAATACCGAGTTTCAGTTATCCCTAGATGATATGAAATGTTTGTCCGTGGTGATAAATTTTTGACATCTCATCCCCACATGCAACATATCACTTGATACTATAGTTAATGAGTGTCAAAAGTGCATGTATGAACTTGTCCGGTGTCTTTTCTTGTTACTTGATAAACTTTAGGTTGCTTCTGAGATTCAAACTCTTGTAAATGAATATATCACACCCTAAATACACACATAGAATGGGCTACTTTTAGCTTATAGTTCTAAACACACTTCAGAGGAAGAGCCTAAGCTCAGTGGTAGATCATCTAACTTACATGAAGAAAGCTCCAGGTTCAGTCCCCGGCATTCCCAAGTTGGGTTGGGAGAAATTCCTCTCTGAAATCTTGGAAAGCCACTGCCAGCCTCTGTGGACAATACTGAACTAGATGGCCAATGGTTTGACAGTATAAGAAAGTTCCTATGTTCCTAAGCCTCACAGTGGGATCCACCCCCACCCCCCGAGCAATCGTGCATAGGGTTGCCCTACACAGATTGTCAGCCATTTTAAGTATAAAAAGGTGCAGGGGTTGGGGAGGTAAGGTTCATTTTTATTTTAAAAACCAGCAATAGCTGAGTGAAAAACTTTTTTTCTATATGAATAAAATAAAAACACGAATAGAAAAGTATTTGCAACTTTATTTTTTAAGTAAAAAATAACTGCTCTTTTCAGCAATACTTTCCGATTGTGTGTTCAGACCTTTAAACCATCCCCTTAAATAAATTCAGACAAGACTCAAATTTTTTGTTTGGTTTTTTGGCAGAATTTAGGTCACAACTTTATTGATTACAGCACGTGAGTGGTTGAATAGGCTCTGGTTCAACTAGCTCCCTGCACCGTTGCAGGTAGCGCTGACCCAGGGCATCAGCATAGGTCAGCCTTGAACACCCGGATAGGTGGAAAGCCGGGAACAGGCTATGTCCACCACCCAGATGTCCCCCTGGACTCTGGCATGGACACAACCCCCCTCACAGGGTTGACCAAAACATTTGAGTCCCTGGATTCCCTTAACGGAATACCCTTCACATAGGGATGGCAAGAGCGTTCCCCTATCCCTATCACCTGAACCAGTGCAGGCGAAACCCAAATGGCACCAGCCAATCAGCCAAGTGGGAAAAATTCCTGCTGTGCCCCTGCCCCAACAACAGATGACACACAATGGTATAGCAAGGTCAAGTGCACAAGCCTTAAATATAGGGAGAGGTGGGCGGGTGTTCCAATGCATGTACTGAAAGAAGAAGCTCTGGGTCACGTGCATAGGTATATATCCATTTAGCTTGCATCCCATTGGTCTGATTAAACCCTGCATCAAGGGACCTGCCAACTGGATGTTGTGGCTATCCAAACGTACCCACCCACAACACAGGGTTTGGTTGCCAGGTCTCAGTGCAACACGTGCCCTCTTTAAGGGAGGACTCGATGAACAAAGGGCAGACCCTGAGGGTATAATAGACTGGATGTTTCTGAGGGTTAAGTGCATACTGTTCCAAAAGACTTTCCTTTGGAAATCAAACATCGAACTCTGTTCTACCTACACTGCATTTTGCATATTCATCTGTGAAACAATCAGAACAGGAGAGCACAGTGTTTAACACTGTAGCAACACATTTCCAATGCAAAAATCAGCACAACGGACAAGAGCACTCCACAGTTTCACTGAGCAAGCTCGAAACAGTATTCCCTTCCAACACAAGGCAACACAGATAATACCATATTGCCTACTTCTGCCCTACATGATATGACTTTACGTCATTCAAAAGTAACAAACTGATGCTGTAATTTACTCCTTCCTCTGTAGTGTTGCTATTCTGAGCAATTACTTTTGATTTAGACCCTGATAAACCCAATTTGGCTGACAAATTATCATTTTATTTTTAAATCAGACTCAAGTTTGTTACAGTTGTCATAATATAGGGGACCACGTTCATTTCTTTTTGCACTAATGAGGTTTTTGAATGCATTTTCTGACCTTTTGGGGCGAAGAAAATCATTAGCAGCAAGTATTTTACCAAATGCCCTATTCGCCAATGAAATAGGCTGTTAATAAGAGCCTTTTCACCTACATTGCTAATTGCTCTCTTGAAAAACAGTTTTATTTGGATTTCCAGTTTTCCATGCCAGCTGTAAATAGATATATGTTATATCACATTCTTCATTTAAGGAAAGAAATAGTTTAAGATGAAGAGCAACAGGAAGTCAGCAGGGATTCACCAATGGATGAGGGAAATGGGTTTTAAATCTTTCATTAGTTGTGGGGGAACTCCTTTACGGTTCAAGTAATGTGTAGTAACAAAAGGGGGGCAGTGGTACAGTAATACAGGTCTTTCCCATGACATCAGCACTGAGAGGCTGCCAACCCTGTGAGCAAAACAATTAGTTTTGTTCTTTAAATCTTATCTGAGGCATGATTTACTCATTGGGGGGGGGGAGCTCCCAAGTGGTGAGAGCAAAATCTAAAGAGTTCCTTGCTTTGCCTAAAAAGTAAGCTTGTTATTGACCTTATTAAATCAGAGGTAGGAGTCGGATAAGCTTGGGAGGGTTTGGGGAGAATGCTGGAATATGGGGTGAGAAGAGGGAACAATTGGACAGACAGACACACTTGAGCAGGGAGGGTTCAGCATCAGACCCAGCTGACTGGCTGTTTTTGCACTAGGGAGCTGAGAAACGTGCCATGGGTGATGAGGCAGAGTGTTCCACATCTTTCTCGTCTTCATGCCATTCAGCATGCAATACCAATCTTTTAAGTTTACAATTGCTAATATGAATGGGAAGAAGAAGTGGCAGGCAGGCAGGCAGGCAGACAAAATGGCCATTGAAGCTTTTCAACTACCCCAGCAAACATTTGCCAGGTCAAGCATGTGGCACCACTCAACATTTTGAATAGACCTATTTATATATTTTTTCAACTATTATTATTATTATTATTATTATTATTATTATTATTATTACCATCATCATTTCATTTTAGTCATTTTCAATTTTACAAAAAGTAACCCAAAACAACTTAGCACAACATTAAAATCAAATATAAAAACCAGAATGGGATAAAAGCCTAAAAAACCCCACCTAAACATGTCTAAAATGCTATTCTAATACAACCCACTCCACTACAAACTGGCAAAGAAGAGGCCACATATACTTCAAACCGTCTTAACTAAGGGCCGAAAGCATGGGTAAAAGAAATGTTTTTGCCTGGCATTTAAAAACAGATAATGAAGGTGCCAGCCATACTTCCTTGGGCAGAAGTCCCATTCTCTTGTTGCTATTCTCTGTAACTCCTTTGGAGAGGGCACATAGAGAAGTACCTCAGATGATGAACAGAGAGTTCTGGTTGCTTCATGTGGTTCACGTAGTATAGGGCAAAACTTGCTCTCTTTCTCTGTTTGTGGGTCATGCTGACCAGTGGGTCAAGTTCTGCCACTTGTTGCAAACTGTGGCAGGGCAGAGTGCTGTTGTGTAGTATATTACCCCCTAATATGTATGTTTCCTCACAAGTAAGTCTCACTGTATTCAATGAGACTTACCAAAGTATAGGACTATACTCTTGGTGTATTTTCTAACTTACAGCACAGGTGGGGCCAATAATACTGCAAAATCTAATGCCATGGCTTTGAAAAATGTACACTGTGCTTGCTGAAAAGTTTTTGGAGACAAAATTCATGCATGAGGAGATCCAAATTGTGGAATGGTCGCAGGTCTCTTAACTGGCGTTCTTGTTCTTGGAATCTGTCTGTCTCAGGACACAATAGAGTGCACACCTCGGGGGTGAAGTCAAACCACTGTGTTAGCAGCACTGAAGTCACCTCCTTGGGGTGCAAGCCTAGGCAGTGTGTGGAGGTCCTGGGCTATCCAGAGAAGAGCCTCCTCTTGGCCTCACTGCTGTGGTCCAAAGGAAAGCAGAGCAATATGTTTGGCACCAGCTTGGCTGCATGAGTTGTCAGATGAAGGCCTGCATGGCACCATCCAACCATCTTAGGGATTCCATTTCAGATTTGTGTAGGGTTTACTCCCTAGGCTTTTCTTCTCCCGGAGAGATTGCACAAGGCAGCAAAGGTTTAGGATAAGAGCTTTCCTTCTCCTAGATGGGCTGCCTGGATCAGAGGAGGTTCTAATTTCTTGTGCCAATTTAAAGACTTGAGTGAAGAGACGGAGAAGAACAAAAGGGCCCGTGCTAAAGACCTCACACATAGGTTGGGGGAAGTCCACCAAAACCACAAACCACAACCTCAAAATTGTAAAAAACACACACCCATATTTGACTGTGTACAGTGTAGAAATAAACCTTGGAAGGGGAAGAAAAGTAGATAACTGTGTTGTTCTTGTGGCATTTTACTGACTGCACAAATGTCCTTACTATTCCGTGTCTGCTATGGAGAGGGAGGTGTCTCTTCCAGATTCAAGAATAGATGCAAAGCTGAGGAAAACTGCAGAGTCTTCCCTGGCCAGGAGCCCACAGAAGCTGCTTTCCTTCTGGATAGCAATTAAGATTTTTAATCATGCATTTGGAAACAGTGCAATAATTACCAAAAAGTGAGGAGATTCTTTGATGAGAAGACAATCTTAAATGCTACTGAAGTTGCTAGCAATTCCAAAGTAAATTTAATAGGATTTGCTCACTACAGTACATGATGCCATTAGCTAAGGAGTGAGCAATGTTTCTGGGGAACAGCAGGGCGCTTTGCATGCAGTTCGATAAAAATGTGTAAGTACCGCCTCAGTGCAAGAAAGTCATCCTCATAAAAAGAGAGAAACACCAGAAAATCCATCTCTCTCAGCCTTCCCTGCCTTTGTCCTCTAAAATAAAATCAAGTATTGTTTATGAGAGATGGATTAAGGAAATAAAGTACCAGTGGCATAGCGTGGGTTGTCAGCACCCGGGGCAAGGCAAGTAATTTGCGCCCCCTAACCCATGGATTTGCGTCCCGTAACCCGTGGATTTGTGCCCCCTAACCCTAACCCCCAGATGTTGCGCCCGGTGCGGCCGGCCCCCCCCTGCACCCCCACGCTACGCCACTGTAAAGTACAGTAACTGACAATGTTATGTGGAGGGGTTTCATGAAATTATCCTACTCGCTAGGCAAAAAAACCGATTGCTTCAGCACAGAGACCAATGGCAGGCTGAATAGCATGAATGGATAACAAAATCAACCTGTGCTGATTGCTAGACCTGTAGAAGAGCAAAGTGTGGTTACATTCAGATGTAATTCTAAAGGCAGAGGTGGCACATCCCATTTTGCCCCTTGAAGCAAAACAGGTAGTGACGCACTTCAATTGCCACCTTGCCAGCACCACTATGCCCGCCGCCACCACCACCTACACCACCTGCTCTGATGCAGAGAAGCAGCACTGGCACTGGCACCAATTTCAGGTAAGATCTCACCCAAATCATGCGGGATCTTGTGTGTTTTACAAGATCTCGTGAGATTTTAGTGAGATCTGGCCCAAAATCTGCATCAGTGCCACTTCTCTGCCACTGTTGGAGGCAACAGGGCACCCGCGGGGGTTTCTGCCACGTGAAGCGGTGGTCTCATCACACCTAATGGCTGGGCCGGTCCTGGCTAAAGGTTATCAAAGCTTCAACTTCGCAAAGCTGTATGTGAAGGCATGGTTTCAATCTGGAAAGCCCCACTTAACAAGAGAAAATTGAGAGCACACTTTAATATCCTGATTGTTTCTTTGCATCCATGACTTTACCTGTCCTGCACAGGTACATATTCCTATGTAAGTGCTGTACACCAGGCATAATAATTAATATTAGATGTGAGACAAGTGGGCATGGTTTGGAGGAAATGGAATCTTGGGACAAACCACAGAGTATACCTTCTTTGTTTTGGATATTGCCATCTCCCCCAAAAAACATTTTCAATATATCCATCCTCTGTCTTCAGAAGAGCTTCTGTGTTTGCTGATAGAATTCTACATGTTAAACTTCTTTATATATTCTGGTCCATTTCTAATGATTTCTTAGCTACAATAGAGTATAATTTACTCACATTATGCTACTTTTACTTAATCTGTGACATTATTAACTGTAATGCTTTCTATGCATGTTAAAGCCTCTAAAAATCATTTTAAGTTATTCTGAAACCCTCTGCTCAATTGGGATTTTTGAGGAAGTGCTTAGTCATCAAAAATAATCTTTGTTGCCATTTTTATAGCTGCTGCTTGTGAATGCAATGCATACAGTATTAGGGCTGCGTGATACCATTGAAAAGATTTTGCTTTGTTGTGACTCAACTGTGCAAAATATGGCTAATAACAACATCACCTTTTCAACTGTTCACTAAGATCCTTAGCTTTCTATTTAAGAAGTTGTGCTTTGCTGTACAGAAAGATAAGCACCGAAAACTGGAATAATAGAAATTCACTATAGGCTAATGTCTTACAAATGCAGCAATTAGGTCTTAACTTCATGCTCTTGTTCATGTGATTAGCTGTATCCAAACTGATAAAAAAAAATCTTACAGAAATCCATATATGTTGCTGTATATAATTTTGAGAATGAAAGCTGTGTCTAATTTTCAGTGTTGCAATTCAGCATTTTCCAAGATGGCACAATTTTAAGATGCCAAATGTATAACAACTGAAATGAATTTGCAGTTCAGCATCTCTATCACTCTACTCCAGCAGTATTCAACTTCCAATATTATTATTTGACAGCTGATAGTTTTTATTTGGAAATTTTTGATTTTTGATTATCAATATTTTATACCTGACATGTTTTGATCACTGATCAAAATGCCCATGGTCTCATCATTAATATTAAATATTAAAGAAAAAAATAACATATTTTTTTAGCCTCCTGCTAATTAATTACTTTTTAAAATAACTGCTGTTTCTATATGAATTAATTGCTTTAATAATAAATTGTATATTTAAGGGGTATAATGTGGTTTTTAACTAGACGTTTAATGGGTTGTAGCCAACTCACTTCTGTTCAAAGGAGATCCATTAAATGAAGCTAATTTAGTTATGTTTATTAACTTCCATGGGTCTACTCTTAAGTAGGCCTAGAATATGGCTGCAGCCCTATATTTTTATGGTCTATTATTACTGTGCTGCCTTGGGAGGACAACTGCCCCATTAAAAGGAATAGATAAAACAGTTAATAACTTAATGAGAATTTTGCATTTTTCTTATTTATTCAAAATATCTATATACCCTGTAAATTTCAGAGTTACAAGCAAATTCACAAGGCATCTTCCAAAATAAAATGTAACTGAATAGAAAACATCATAAACAACACAATACACTAATTTAAAACCATAAGAGAGCAGCATAAAATCAGAGTAAAACAGCACTAAAAAACTTCACAGAAATCAAATTCAATTGCAGCAATATAGTAGTCATCACTGCTCATTAAAAGCAGAAACAACAAGAATTGTTTTCACTTAGCAGAGTTACTGACAAAGCAAACATCTCTAGCAAGAGCATCCCACAACTGGGGTACCATCACAGAATATACACAACCTTCAGTTGTTATATCTGGGAGAATATTATATCTGACAATTAGTGCATGTATACAAGCATTTTCAAAAATTTGATCAGAACCCTGCCCAGGAATCTTCATGATTCCAGTCAACTGCTTTTTGTATTTTTACTGTTGCTATGATAACTGCTTTTGTTTCTGATGTTTTTAATCTACTTTATATTTGTTTTATAGTTGTAGGCTACCTTGGAAATCTAGATTAATAAAATTGTGGGGGTTTTTTGTTTATTTTTTAAAAGATTCTCTCCTGGGAGGCTGCTCCATTGGGCAACATCCAATATTTTACTATATCCACACTTCTCTCAACCTTTAAACCTATTGAACTGAGAAAATGGTCACAAATCCACTGACTGCGTTCTTCACTAGTTGGCTCATATATGCTTCACTGCCCAATAGTTCATATCTTTTTTTAAAAAAACACCCAATGGTGAACTAGGCATAATGAAACTTTAATTTGCTCCCCCCCCCCCCGCATGCTCAGAAAATCTGCCCCAGAAACTTTAGGGATCTCGGGAGCAGATTTGGGGGGCATGCAAGAACTGGGGTGTGTGGATAGGAAGGTGAAATTGTGTTGCACAAGTCAAAGGCCACTCACTCAACACTGAATTCCACCCAAAGATGATAATTAAAACAAGATTTGTGCACACGTCTATTATTTCATTCTCCTATGCAGTATTTCATTTTGCAACACGATTTAAGGATTTACAAATGGAAGAAAAGCACACTGCAAACTCTTATCTTCAATTATAGGATTCAGTTGTGGTTCCAAATACATCAGCAAAGCAAAAAGCATCTGATGGAGAACTTAGGTAGTGCTCTAGTTGCTGTGAAGGTGGTGGTGGTGGGACTTTTTGAGGGAAATAAAACATCTCATGCTGTTGTTTGGAACTTTTCTTGTGACATTCTTTTCTTTCTTCTTTAATATTATGTACTAGAAATGCCACTAAAGCCGTAAGTCTCTTTCCAGTTACACCCAAGAGCCGAAGTTAAGCCATGCAACTCTGACTTCAGAGGTTATGAGTATTACGCACCAAGATCCTCCAAACCTCTTATATCAGTATTTTTGAGTCTGGGTGCTTTTTTTTTTTTTTTTTTTTGGTCAGAAAACACTCATGAAAACTTATGCAATATTCCTCCAGGGGTGAAAAGTACCAGACAGAAATGCTTAAAACTGTACATAACTGAACATGAGCTGTGCTGCAGGAAAGAAGTTGACCTTCTCAATGACAAAGAAGTAAAAAAAAAAAATGTTTAAAAAAAATTCAGTGCTGCGGAAGAATGGGGAGGGGGCAGATCAGTAACTCAGAAAAAGTGACTGACTGCAAAATCCAGATAGGATATATATTAGCCGTATTCAATAAGCAGGTGATGGGATGGGTAAACAGTGTTAAGTGGAAGGGAACGATTTCACATATGTTATTGGATTCTTTCCCAGTTGATTGGAAAACCCTGAGGGGAGTAGCCTGGAATTTGGAATTGAACAGGCAGGGTTAAAAACTACCATTTGTTCTCTAAACATATTCAATTCTGACTGCCCACTCTTATTAACCAGCTTGTCGGCACATAAGTGTTCTCATTAAATTGCCCAGGTATTCAATTAAACCGTTTGTCTATTGCTGTTTGGGAGGAAAAATAGAGATGGAGAGGGCAGGCAAGCAATGGCTGGCATTTCCTGAGCTCTGACCTTTTAAATGAAGGTATTCTCTAACAAAGTTTTGTTTCTTTCTTAATTTCAAAAGCTAGCTTATGAACAGCAAAAACCATCCCACAACGCCTCCATCACTATCTGGGTTGCTAGGAAACTTTTCACCCACTTAAAGCAAGCAAATTTTATCCCTTTGAGACGAGAAAAAGTTTTCAGCACAGCACCATTTTACAGTGAGCAGCTGCTGGCTCAGTGCAGATGGGACACCGGAATGATCATGCGTCCATCCTTTGCCACACTAATGCAAATATGTCCAGGAAGGGCTGGGCAATGTGTCCAGTTCCATGGGAGGGGGTGTATGGCCTCCCTTTCACATAAGTAACACAAAGAGGGGACTTGAGTGTAGTTTGACTCATCACGTTTTGCCCGTTAGTGCCAAATATTTATCAGGGCTGTGCACAGACCCCAGTCTGCCCCATGGCCTCAATCTCTCCTCCCTGGTATCCCTTCCCAAATTAACTTGGAGGTGCCGTTCTAGCCTCATGCATAGTGCTTGTTTCAAAGCAGCTTTTCTGCAGCGAAGGCACTTGAAGGTGGACATCCTGCACCACACAGGAGAGTCAGGAAAGAGGCTCCTACCTTGTTCTGGATAACCCATCGAGCATTGAGGATAGCTCTTTTAGCAGAGCTTCGCTGCCAGGTGTCTGCTTTTCTTTCCTGTCTGATGTTCCACTACCAGACAGTGAAGGATCACTCTGGGCCATACAATCCTGACCTGTAGTACCTGTGGCTGTCCGCACCCAACTCAACTGAGCCCGCACCCAAGTCCCTCTGAATATGCCAATTTTTCTGGCTCCGGACTCAGGTGAATCCAGCACACAGCACTAGCAATTATTTTGTATATTCATGCAAGAATATGTTCAACCAATATACTATTCTTTTAACAAAATGTAAAGTTTGATTCCAGGAATGTGTCACCAGCTTAGGAAGGAATACAAAATATATTTAGGAACAAAAGCTTTGCATATATTATTCTTTTGTAAATGTGATCTTAGACTTAGCAACATTTGATCAAGTTACTTTATGATCTCACTGTCACCAACTGACAACTACGGCTACCCAGTAGATCACTGTGGCTGTGCTGCAACAGATAACGGAGCTCGTCTTAATAAATGTGTCTGTTTGACAGACTGGTTGCCTTAATGTCACAGCACTGCCACACATGATTTTTCTTCTTCTTCACATTAGTTACTGATGGTGCTATTTGATTTAAAACCCAGAAAGATACTTGGTGAAATCCTAGTATTTTAATACAGATCTTGAACAATGTTTTGTTTGTTTGTTTGTTTGCTTACTTGCTTGTTTCTAAGTATTAATAACCAGCTCTTCACTGGGGGACAATGTTATGAAACAATATTTAAAATTACACAGAAAAAGAACAAGAATATACAAAAATTACAGAATCCATAAAAAGCCCAAGTCCAATAAATAACACAAACAACTTCACAACTTAATCATAAAAGAAGCAAAACTAAACTCCATTAGAGATGACAATCAGAATTTCCAGTTGAACCAAATACCTGGGTAAGAAAAACAGGACATCTAAGAGACTGAAGCAACCAAACAGCTTTAGCAGCATTCCCCATTCCCACTTCTCACTCTCTGTCTCTCACACAAAGCGGTCTCCATTCTGTGCCAACAGACTCTCACTCTGTCGTAATGCCCCTTAAGCAGTGATCTCTGGCAGAAAGTTGGTCAGTAGCCCAAAACAGGTTTTCTCTCCTCTTTCCAGAGCTGCCAATGCTCACAGACCTCAAGATCAGTAGGTTTATTAGGCTTCTCAACCAAATCATTGTTCATATTTTGTCATTTAAATTCAGGTGAACTACAGCACAAAATATAGGATTCTTAGGTTGGCAGAAATGGTAGCCTAGGGTCCAAGATTTTAATGGAAGTACAAGCAATGTATCTCTCTCTCTCTCTCTCCAGATGTAAAGGTAAAAGGTAAATGTAAATGATCTTTGGATGGTTCAGTTCAGTCAAAGGCGACTATGGGGTGCGGTGTTCATCTCACTTCAGGCCGAGGGAGCCAGCGTTTGTCCACAGACAGCTTTCTGGGTCATGTGACCAGCATGACTAAACCACTTCTGGTGCAATGGAACATTGTGACAAGTGTCAGAGCACACAGAAACGCTGTTTATCTTCCTGCTGCAGTGGTATCTATTTATCTACTTGCACTGGTGTGCTATCAAACTGCTAGGTTGGCAGAAGATGGGACAGAGCAATGGGAGCTCACTCTTTCATGCGAATTCAAACTGCTGACCAGCAAGCCCAAGAGGCTCAATGGTTTAGACCATAGCGCCACCTGTGTCTCCAGATGTATATAATAACATTGTATAACATTGTTTGGATGCTTCCAACACACAATTGTAGCAGACTCCAGGGCCCTGACTTATACAGGCAATGGGCTGAATACAGCCCATAGCAAATTCTGTTGGAATGAGAAGTAGCTATCGATTTAAGTCACCTTCTTTCCCCTCAGTGTTGTAAAAAGGAAATCTTGTAGACTGTGAGTAGGTGTGATTCGGAGCAAACGGCAGAAAGGAAAAGGTTTAAGCAGTCCCTGGTCTGATCTCAAGTTCTGCTTCCTACAATTCCATTTTATTAAGTTTTACAATGAAAGGAAGTATCTCAGAAATGTCCATCACATGCAGTTTGCCCCTCTCCCCTGCAATCCATCTCCCCTCCAGATGATCTTTCCTCTGTCTGCTTACTTGCTTCAAACTGAACGATTCCTCCTGCATATGTGCTGAGACTTATTCTGATTGATTTTGCCAGCTTCTCCCACCCTTCTTACGAATATTAGCACCTCAGAAATTACCAATATGAATCTCACTTTTTCTCTTGCAGTTGTTTATTTTTCAATCTTACCTTGGACAGCGACAGCATCTCATGAAGATTAATTTATTTGGATATTCCTGTTTTCCCTTCCTTCCTGTTTCTGTTAGTTTCTCGCCTACCACTGCTAGTTGTAGGCTGCTCCTTAGTAACTTTTCTGCCCACAACAGTAATTGCTGAAAATATTTGTGCTGGTTTCCTTCAGATTTCCACAGGTCTGGCTGACTACTGGAAGGTGACCTCTTCACTTGTTAATTAATCACAGTATCCTGTTTCTTAGAAGCATAGTCTGGATAGCTCAGTTGGTTAGAGTGTGGTACTGATAATGCCAAGTTTGCAGGTTTGATCCTGCTTCATATTCCTGAATTTCAGGGTGTTGAATTAGATGATCCTCAGGTTCCCTTCCAACTCTATGATTCTGGGTACTATTTCCCCTGCAATTCACCTTTTTAAAAATGCATCTGGTAATTGAGCATTTACAGGTCTAAAGGAGCTCTGGAGAAGCACAGCAGTAAAGTTCTATATTTGAGCACTGCTGAATATTATTTTGTAGCTTTAAAAACAGGTTGCAAGACATATTCCATGATTAGCTATTCTGTCTGAGTGGATTACATTAAGCCTTTGGTGCCCCAAAAGGAATGCTCTTTATCAACAAGCTCAGGGCTGATGCCATAATATTGTCTCCAATCAGTGTCAGTCTTCCTTGGCCATTCTTTGCCATGGACAATGCAAACTAGGAAATCATGGAAATGGACAGCAGCAATTAACATGATTACAGCTTTATGATTCCTTTTTTTCCTTTCTGCTGCAAAGGCAGGAATTTCCAGCAGCCATATGCACAATTGTTTGTTTCACATGTTAATGCTGACCTGCATCAGCCTTCACCAGTTGGTGCCCTCTAGATGTTCTGAGCTACAACTATTTTTATTTTTTTTAATGATATTTATTCAAAATTTCAAAAGTACAAGAAAAAGGACAAAAAAAGAAAAAAAGAACAGATACATCACAACAAGAAAAAAGAAAAAGAAAAAAAGAAAAAAGACAAATCCCATATTACATCTTTTCATTTGCTTATTTCTTTGACCTCCTCACACCTCCCTTTTTGTATTCTAACTTAATTCGTTGTTTCAGCAAATTCTTTCCATCTTTCTCAATTCTTATTTGGATAGTTTATCATGATAATCTAACCTATTAGTTAACTCAACAAATCCTTTATGTCTTTTACCATATTCTGTTATTCAATTTACCTTAATTTGTTTAACCTTGTCTTACCATAAAAAGGAGACCTTAAAGTTCAAAATTTAAAACATATTTATACATATTCCTTATATCCTTTCTACTAAAGCCAGATAATTCCATTCCAACATTTTCTCTAATATTTCATTAGTTTTACACTAATTCCAAAAATAGAAAGAAAAATTTCCTTTTATAGGCTTTTTTTCCCCTTCTAATTTTTATCTAACATCCCTTCTTCCTGGTCTCGGGTTATGTCAGTCCTTACTATCCATTCCATCCAGTCCATCAACCTGGTAATCTTATGTCCAAGGCCCTTAAGTCTCTTCTATGCCCCTTCTGCAGATTTTCTTCTTGTTGTTTATGCTTACACTTTTCCTTATCTTTTGTTGGTTTCTTTCTTAATTTCTTCCCTTTCTCCTTGACGAGTAGGTCTCTGGGGGATTCCAACCGATAGTTATCTCCATCTTCCTTTATCAGACTAGCCCATTCCCCAGAGTCCCACTCCCCGCCATCATCATTATAAATAACCATCCAAAAAATGGTTGTCAGCATGTTTCCAAGTCCCACCAAAGCTGAGAGCCTCCTTAACTCCAAGTTCTCCCAGGCCCACTCCAAATTCAATCTTCCAAAACAACGGCTTATGCTCCTGCAGGGCTTCGGATCTCTCCATTTGTGTTGCTTGGGGTACGGTCGCAGCCTCCTCCATCTCCATCTGCCCTTGCACTTGCCCAGTCGAACCAGTTTCCTGAGTTGGTCACTGTATAATTTCTATGTTTCCTGTTAATCCATGTTCACTGGCTACAGCAGTCATCAAGTCCAACTTCTCATTCATCAAATCCGTCTTCTCATGTAACTGCTCCAGCAAAGCATTTGCCTTGCAAAAAGCAGACACCAAAACTTCCTCTCAACACATTTCTATTCAAGGTCAAACGACTGGTCCCACGATCCCAATCTTGCAACTGTGAGGTCTCCAAGTAAACTGCAGCAACAAATTGACAAGCTCCCTCTAGGGGACACAATTTCTATTTGTATCCATCTTTTTAAAACATGTCCAACAAAAGAAAGTTACTTTTGATTTTCAAATACTTTGTTTCTTTAGAATGCAGAAGGCAGCATTGAAGTCAGTTTAGTTCTCTTTTTTAACTATCTGTCAAAATGCTCCGCTTACAGTCAATGGACGTCTCCAACAATTTCTGTCCTGACACCCCGTTCCCAGGTTTGAGACGATGGAAACTTATTTTCCTTTACTTCCTCTCCTGCAGGCTTAAACAGTCAAATCCCCCCCCCCTTCTCCTGCATCCAAGGGGTTTTTATTAATTGTAAATGCAGGAAATTCCAACCTTTAAAACAACTTTCCAGGCTATTAGATTGTAAGGTTTTTGCTTCAGTCTATTTACAAAAAGCGAGAGGCGGACTTCCTGTTTTGAACCTTCCCGCTTCGGAGCCTAATTCGAGTATTTCTTGATCCAATTTTCCGTTTTTACTCACGGGTACTTGTTTAGAGTCCAATTGTCAACAGAAAAAAGTCAGCGCTCTCCGGCGATGGCTGTGCGGCTTCCCTCCGTGAAAGTAGCAATCAGTTCGCAGCACCGTGCTGCTCACCCCACTTCGCTCCGGAGCCCCAAAATGGGGTTCCCCGCGAGTAGGGGAGGCGCTCCTGGTGCTCTGCTGAACCCCACATTCCCAGGCTCCCTCCGCCTGGGATTTCTAGTGGGTCCCCACCTTCGCCGCGGTGGGAAGACCCAATTTCCACGGAGCCCGTTCCCCCGATCAGAGGAACTCCGCCATTCGCCGATGGCGCTAACCCGGAAGTCCCTGAGCTACAACTTTCATCAACCCCAGCCAACATGGAGAGTTCCTGTTGGTCTACTACACGTATGCATGTCCAGGGTTTCCTAGGGCTGGTCACTGACAGAAAAATGTGTGAATTGGCCAAGGGTTTCTGTTCTTTTTGAACTGTGGCTTGAAATAAGTTATTGCACTATTTTATTATTTGTCGTAAAAGGAGTCAAGCACAGACCATGCAATAATAAGGTACCAACAATTTGTATCTTGTGCACAATTTCAAAAATCTGCAAAATACACAACCACACAAATTTCAAAGTAATGATATCTCAAGGCCATTTAGATAATGGAGGATAAGCTATGCTTTCCCTCCAGTGTTGGGGACAGTGTGCCTCTGCATACCATCTGCTGGGAACCACAAGCAGTGCTAGTGCTATTGCACTCAGGTGCTGCTCAGAAGATTTCCATGGGCATATGACTGGTCACTGTAACATTTCCAGAGAATGAATGAATGAATCTTTATTTGTGTCAGCCATCGGCCATAGCAATAAAACAACACTACGATATACAAAGATTAGAAATGAAAAGTCTGACCTTTGAGCCAATACTATAGTGGGGGACCCACAATGGAGGCCAGCTGGTGCTCTCTTTCGTGTTTCTGTGCCTTGTTAATGATAACAATATAGGCTCAAAGATACTTCACTAGAAAACTGTACATCCCCTATGATGGATTACCCCCCTCCCAATTTCTCTGTGTGCGTATGAGAGAGAGAGAGAGAATCATTCTATCCTTTATTTGGTCCTTGCCTAATTCTCCAAAGCACTCATTTGCATTTAACTGATTTGATACATTTGTCCATCTGTTGCATAGATGAAGCAATGTAGGAATGTATCATTGTCTCTTTGTTTTAAGATGGCATCAGGTTTTTTTGTTTTGTTTTTTGTTTAGAAATTCCCAATTGTTCTTTTATCCTTATGGATGGGGTGCACTCACTGAACAATGGTAATGCAAGTCATGAATGTCAGGCACTGAAGTAAAATTTGGTTTTTAGATTTTTAATCAATGGGATAGTAGCTATAAATAACGTTTTGCACTAGTTAACTATTTTATTTGAACTTGAATGTGCTTTTACTAGAGAAACCTTAATTGCACATCCAGCATATAAATTATACCATCTACAAAACAAGCCATATTACAGCCAATAAGTATCTTTTTGTGTTTCAGCTGATGAGATTCCTGCTTAAGCAGGAAAAGTCTCTTTCATTTCAAATCCAGTCACAAGAATGCTTGCTATATTTACTTCTCAGTAGCAATATCTTTCTTAAATCCTTTCACAGTAGCTCCTTTGAACATAGTAGCAGGTCTGAAATGCCCTGTGATTTAAATCCAAGTACTATACAAAGAATTCTTCAAACGCAGAATTCTATTTAACTGAGCATTAGAAACATTTCCGCTACCCTAAACATCTGAACTGGAAAGAGAAATCTGCAAGTGTTTGTAATATCTCAATTCTATAACCACGCTGGCTGTTAATCTCTAATCTTCTTTGCCCAACTTTTCTTTTCTTTGAAAACTTGGTCACGACTATGTTCATCGTAGCTGTAGCTACGGTACATTTTAAATATGATAAGCTTACAGGTGTTTACTTCTTCCACCCAGAGAGTCCACATGGAGCTGTTGCCCCTTCATCCTGAACTTACCATATTGAATAACACAGCAAACCGTAGTATGAGGGGATGGGGATATTGTCAGACAGTGTGTGCAGGCTTGGATCAAAAGGTACACTTCTGTAAGTGGAAGCCACTTCTGCTTATGTAAAAAGCTGTTTTGATTTAGTGGGACAGCATTGCTGGAGATTCATTGATGTTCTCTGCAGTTAGCAGAAGCCGAAAGTGGAGATCCTCTTTCAGACTGAGGGCCGCATTTGTATCTGGCCAAGCTTCTGAGGGCCAAGTGAGCAAGGCCAGAGAAAAAAGTTCTTGCATAACCACTGTACATTGTTACCTAATATTCTCAATAACGTTGCAGTTTAAATTCTCCACACATTCACAAAACCACCTTTAATGGCTGAAGTGCAAAAAGTTCCATACTACAAAGCCATGAGCAAACTGCTAGTGCTTCATGTTCTTTTGGATTCATCCTATAGTTGCCAAGTAGAGAATAAGTACTTTGAGTAGTTGCCAATTGACATTGTACCACTGTGCATATTCTCCATCACCACTTATGGTCTATGCCAGTTGGCAGGGATACCTGTGAAACCTCATGGCTATGCTATAGTTTGTGCACATTGTCCATGCGTATGCACATCATCAGCAATTATGTACGTTCTTCAGTGAACTCATTTTAGCTACAACATATATATTACTGTTTCATCAACAGTACTGCCAAACCACAAACATGCAGCTGGTTGAATAACTATCTACACCCACTGTTGCTTTCCTACCTAGGCAACTGTGAAGATCATATTGCGTGTACCTACAGTTTCTGCCTGAGGGAGGATAACTTAGATTTCATGTAACAGTGTGTTAATGACTCTGAATGATATATGGCGTGCCCCTATTCAGAATCTATTGTAATATGATGCTGAGGACCATGCTTCCAATACAGTGGTACCACTGGTTAAGAACTTAATTTGTTCTGGAGGTTTGTTCTTAACCTGAAACTGTTCTTAAACTGAAGCACCACTTTAGCTAATGGGACCTCCCACTGCCGCTGCGCCGCCGCCACACAATTTCTGTTCACATCCTGAAGCAAAGTTCTTAACCTGAGGTACTTATTCTGGGTTAGCAGAGTCTGTAACCTGAAGTGTCTGTAACATGAAGTGTCTGTAATCTGAGGTACCACTGTATAGTGGTTCAAAAAGAGTCATGGGTGATGAGAATGGGCAACAGCTGGTAATGCAAACAGATTGTGCAAGTTCCTCAGATATTCTGCTGCAAGTACAACTAGGGGGAAGCTCATCTCGCTTGACCTGTCTCTCCTCCTGCATCTTTAGAAACCCAAGCCACTTGCATTGTAGATAAAACCCCTTTTGACCTACTTGCAGGCAATATATTTAAGTGACCCTGTTTGATATACTTGCCTTCTGAGAGACCTCAATAAAATGAGACATGTCTCTCAAGGGATAATTTCTGGGGTGTGGGGGATGTTAGATAAAATCAATAAATTATGTGCCCCAGAGGCAAAACAAACTGTTTCACATGTTGGTTTGCATGGGCAGTTTGTACAGTTTCAGTCACTTGTCTAGCAAGTTTCAGCACAAATATGAATAATTGAGCTGGACACAGTATGACTACTGAGCCTAAAGAAAACATTACATTTGTACCTGTGATATGTCAGGAGTCGTAAACTCCCAAGTGCAAGGTAGCCAAAATGAAAGTAACATCCAGGGATTGCATACAACACCTTTTTGTGTGTCATTTCAAAAAACAACAGGAAAGCAATTCATTTCTTTTGAAATTTGTCTTTGATAAGTGGTTTTTATCTGGATCAAACCCTTCCATTTATTTTATTTTTTTAAAAAAATGCTTGTCAAAATTTCCATATATTCCTGTCTTGTTATTTTTGGATAATACTGAGCTCTAAGAAACATCAGTTCAATTGAAATCGTATTGAAAAAAGAAAAAAGAAACAATGTAACCAACTAGGGATGAATGAACATTTCACCTCCCCAGTACAAAGCTTTGAGTGTGTGCAACAGGCTTACAGGCACTCAGAAAGTACCCACTACCTATGCTTTCCACTTATCCTACCCCAAGCACTTGTGTTTTAGGATAAGGGCAGGAGACTGTGGCAGCAAAAGTGGGGATAGGTACCCTACAGGCCCTGGTGAAGCTTGCTTCTCTGCCAAGGAATACTCTAGACCTATAATGCTATAATCACCAGCAGGAAACTAAAGCTCCTCATCTTTCCTGGCATTGGCTTACACCAGAGCTTTCCAAACTGCATGTCGTGACACATTAGTGTGTCGGCTGCAGTGTGTAGGTGTGTCACACAAATGCTCCCGTGGCTGGAAAGGGGTTAGTTTTAACCTCTGGTTTGCTAGTAAAACCGAATTACTGTGTCACAAAATGATGCATGTCTAACAAGTGTGTCACCAATATGAGAAGTTTGGAAAGCTCTCGCTTACATATTAGTAGGTTGCCCAAATAGGAACTTCTGCTGTCATCTTCATAGTATGTTTATTGGCACAAAATATATTGGACTGGGGATACCACATTCTTTGTTGGTTGTGTGGATGAAGTGGAATAATCCTCCTACCCTATACAGTGGTACCTTGGGTTAAGTACTTAATTCATTCCAGAGGTCTGTACTTAACCTGAAACTGTTCTTAACCTGAAGCACCACTTTAGCTAATGGGGCCTCCTCCTGCTGCTGCTCCACCGCTGCACAATTTCTGTTCTCATCCTGAAGCAAAGTTCTTAACCTGAAGCACTATTTCTGGGTTAGCGGAGTCTGTAACCTGAAGCGTATGTAACCTGAAGCGTATGTAACCCGAGGTACCACTGTATACTCCTCTCCCAAGCTTGGATGAAGCTTGGGAGGCAAGTATCATAAAAAATGTGCAGCTGAATACAGTAAGTCTGCATTCATCTTAAATGCTTTCTAAAGTAATTTGATGCTTTCAATAGATTCCCCCCTTTCTTTTAAAATAATACATTGCATTTCTCACTCATTGGGGAAAGCAAAACGCTCCATAGCTGAGTGAATGTCAAAGGATACATCTTATACATTCAGTGCCTGCATTAAGTGGAAGGAAAACAATGAGCAAAAAGAATGGCTTATGAACAGAAGCATCTTGCTATCTTTTATTGAGAGACAGATCTCCTAGGACTCTTCTCTGCCCAGCTCCACACATATACTGCTGGTTGGTACCAATTTTCTAGAGAGTCATTACCTCCTAAACTCCAAACTGTAGATTCAAGCAATCAGTGCCAAGGGCACGAGGAGGGGAAAAAACCTGTTCTGCTCTGCTAGAGTATCTGTCACTTTCAGCGCTTATCCCTGGCCAGAAGAATTTTATGGAGACAGTATTTCTCAAGGCCCCGGAGTTTCAGTCTTATTTTTACACAATTCTCTCCTTTGTGAAACTCTGGGGAAAGAGTGTCACTTCCACAGCTCAAGAGCACCAGAAATATAGATGTTAAAATTATATTCATTTTATTGTCCTGGAGTGTCTGCACACACACGCACACACACACACACGCACACGCACGCACGCACACACACGCGCACACACACACACACAAATATTTTCTATATTTCTTTTCAGAGTGAAGCAAAATGGGTTGGGGTTTTTTAGTGGAGAGAGAAAGGAGAAAGGTTCTTGAGTACATATATTCTTTGAACAACTGTGGGAATGAGCCACAGCACCATAATGTGCCCAGTAAGTGATTGGATTCCATCTAAGTCTGGCACTTGTCAGATGCAATCCTACTATCATGTTAGCATAGTGAATTTAGTTTAGGGATGGGGAACCTTTGGCCCTCCAGATATTGCTGCAATTTAACTCTCATCAGCCCCACCAAGCATGCCCAGTGACCAGGAATGGTGAGAGCTGTGTTTCAACAACATCTGGAAGGCCAAAGGTCCTCCCCACCTGATTTAGTTAAAGCATGATTTTAAGGGCTCCCACTTTTTAGCTTTATTGGACAAAGTTCAAGAGGGTGGTAGCTCTTAATAGGCAGAGTGCTTAATAGCAGCAAAGTGAAACAACTGCTGTTAGAAGTTCATAGTAAAGCACCATTCTCATTTCTGTTTAATACCTACTGATACCTCTTTCATGGCAAGTCTATTAAGCAATGGGTAGAATCCACTGGGTATCAATCTGCTTAGAGAAGGCATTCAGCAGGAGGCTTCTATAGTTGATTCTTCCTCTGCTTTAGATCTGCTCCAGAGGGAAGAATGTAGGAGGCGAAGGAAACATTGAAAATTGCCTTCCTCTTCGTTCTACTGACATGCAAATAGGAGGTAAAATGAAGTAAGAAGCATGCAGGGGACTAGATGACTCTCTGGGTCCCTTCCAACTCGCCAGTTCTATGATTCTATGATTCTGTAATGCACAATAATACATGGATTCAATGTATTAACTTAACCTTGGATCACTAACCCTGAATAAAACTTACATTGCTACTAACCCATTGTATTGTTTACTGCTTGCGTAACTAGATAGATAGATAAATAAATAGATATTTACTTTTATTTTATTTTTAAAAAACACAAAACTGATCTACTGTGGTATAATATGGAGATGCAGGTTTTTTTAAAATAGCATCTGATTTAATGTGTTTAAACAGTATTTCATTACTTCTAAATTTGTATTTGTGAAAAAGTTACAATTTCACTTTTCTTGCCTTGGCAAATTAATCTACTATGGCATCTATGCTCCATAGTCAGTCAACCTTCATATTACCTTGCCATTTCTCCTACCACTCAGCTCCCAACTGCTGTCCAAACTTGAGACCTTACGCAGTCCAACAGAGCTGGATCTGCCTAAGGGGGTGGGGGCTCTTCACACACGACACAATAATCAGAAGAAGCTCTAAAGCCAAACCAAAGTCTACAAATCTGTTACAAGCAGGGAGAGCATTCATGATTTCATTTCCTGGACTTCCCTGTCTGGCAACCAATGATGCTGCATTGGGTCAGAAGTGGACGTGGAGGGGGTGGGGTTTGGGCAGGATTTTCTCCTGGGGCTGAGCAGTGAAAATCCCACTTTGGAGTCGGCTTGTGGGTGGGGGCGGGGGAAGAGAGAAAGATGAGGGACTGTGATGCTGTGTGATAGCTGGAGGCAAATTTCTGGGGTGATTTTTGCACACACACACACACACACACACACACACCTGTATCTATCTAATCCAGCATGTTCTTCCTATCAATTGCTAGCCAAATCCTTCTGAGTACTCACAAGGAGGGCAGGAATATGAAGGCTCTCCTCTCTTCTGTTTCCCTAGCATCTTCCATTTAGGGTTATGCTGCCTGGGTACATGGAGGTTCTGTTTAGCTATCATGTACAGTAGCTATTAGGGACTCGGGTGGTGCTGTGGGTTAAACCACAGAGCCTAGGACTTGCCGATCAGAAGGTCGGCGGTTCAAATCCCCGTGACGGGGTGAGCTCCCATTGCTTGGTCCCTGCTCCTGCCAACCTAGCAGTTCGAAAGCACCTCAAAGGGCAAGTAGATAAATAGGTACTGCTCCGGCGGGAAGGTAAACAGCGTTTCCATGTGCTGCTCTGGTTCGCCAGAAGCGGTTTAGTCATGCTGGCCACATGACCCGGAAGCTGTACGCCGACTCCCTCAGCCAATAAAGCGAGATGAGCGCCACAACCCCAGAGTCGGTCACGACTGGACCTAATGGTCAGGGGTCCCTTTACCTTTTACAGCAGCTATTTATGGATGTATCCTCCACTAATGTCTAATGATTTAAAACCATCTAAATTAGGGGCCCCAAGTTCATTGCACACTGAAGAAGAAATGTTTCCTTTTTTCCAGTTCTGCATCAGCTGCATTTGGTGACTCCAGATCCTAGTATTAGCCCCCATGGTTCTCATTTCATTGGCTCCTGGGAAAAGCAAGGGCATACAAAAGCATGCAGCTCACTGGTGTAGAATGAGCTGCTCAATGTTCCCAGGGAGATTATAGAAAATGTCACGTTGTAACATTTGTAGCGGAACTACATCCCTCCAGATGTTGCTGAACTACAACTCCCATCAGTCCAAGCAAGCATAGCTAATGACCAAGGATGATGGGTATTGTAGGTCTACAACATTTGGAGAATGGAAGGTTGTGGTTCGAGGACCCGATCCCCCCCCCAAGTGGAATGAATACACAAGGACACGTGATATAAAGTTAATGGGCAAGAAAAGGCCACAACTTTATTGATTACAGCAAGTGAAAAGGTATTGGCTTAGGCATTGGATTATGTCAGCTGACTCCACCCCCTCAAAGAGGGGTGAGTCTGAAACAAGGGGGGTTTATTCACCAGTAGGTGGAGCCTGCTGATGCTAATCCAACTATAGGCTCTCCCCTGATGTCACCGAGGGTCGTGCCATGGCCTCCCGCCAAGCAGGCATCGGACAGAATACACGACCACCAGATTCCTTTAACGGAATACCCAAAAACTGAAGGCATAGGTGATGGCCACACCTAGCCCTTCAACACCACGACACATTATACCAATGCCTAACCTACCCACCAATACCATAAAAGTTGTGACGATTGCTACGAGGTAGGCGAAAAAGCCTAATGCCAAATGGAAAAATTCCTACCAGGCCCCACGGACAACCAGGGCGACCAACCTAAGGTCCATAGCAAGTCCATAGCAAGGCCGAGGAAAACTAAGACCCTGAGCTCAAAGGGAGTGGAGGGTGGGTGAATCGCGACGGGACGACGAAGAGTGAGGCCGAGGAGGGGCTGGCGCCGCAGTATTAAGGCTGCTGTAAATGCCCCCTCGGAGACACCTGGTTGGGTGCCTGCCGATGGGCGTGTGCGCCAGCCAGGTGAGTGGGAGGCAGGGCTCGGGCTCCCGCCCACAACCACTCCCCTCTCTTCCAGGAGGAGAGTCTTTCCCCTTACCTGCTGTATGTTTAGAGTCTTTGTTTAGAGACTGTTACATTAGAAAAAAATATATAGTTGCAGAGTGAGTGAGAGAAAAGAGAACTGAGTCAAATAGCCAGTCTGCTGAAACAGCAGAGAAAAGAGAAGGAGTAGAACTGGCAAATATTAAGTCAGTGTGAGATGATGTGAAAAGAATGGAGTTGAGGGAATCTCGGCATACTTCCTGTGCTGGAGAAACAAGCAACCGTGAGACTAAATATTTCAGCCTATATTCCTTGCTTCTATAGTCAAATTATCAGAACTTTTCTACCCACCCCTTCCCCTTGATTGAGCATCCCTCAATGGTCATTGCAAGCTATTTCAAAAAACAAAACAAAAAACGGCTGCCTGATGTGACTTTGGAATTAGCTACTTGGTCCTTATCAATGAAACAATGACCCCAATTTAAATTCCAAGCTCTGTGTCTGCAACTTCATTTTATTTGGGAACCAGGGCCAATTATAATAGCATTGGAGCTGCATGCAATTACAAGTATTTGCATATTACAAATATTTGCATATACTTGTACATCCTATACATTTATATGGGGCATGCCTGCATGCAAATAAGCTGGCAATCAACTGCTAAATTCACACCCTTGGAACTATCCATGTTATTCCCTTATATATGAATGTGCTTCTCATGCCCTTTGTGAAAAATCAGATTCTTCTCAAGATCCATAGCTTACAATTTCAGCTACACTTGACTTACATTCACATTCCCAAGGCTTCTTTCACAGGTCTAACAGCTAGGGACTCCTGGAAGTGAAAGCTGAGATTCTGAAGCATGATATATATGACAGCTTTTGGAAAAGAGATCACTTTTGTTGCTGCTTAGTCTTCAAGTTCCAGGTCTGTTTCTAATTACCTAAAGCATTCACACTATTTTTCTGCAGCCATTTTGACAATCATTAATGTTTGCTTTCAACGAGGTTGAATAAACTGATATTATTTTAATACGAAGTTGAGAATGCAATTGCTTCATAATTGGCTGACTGCAGTCACTTAGCTCAAATTCAGGAGTAAAAATCAAATTAGAAATGCACTGCATAGCAAAAACGAAATAATAATCATCAGATTTAAGGCCCAATCTCATAATTTACTCCATAGGAACATGGGAAGCAGCTTTATACTGTGTCAGATCATTGGTTCAATATTTTTCTACATTGACTGACAGCAGTTCTCCAGGGTTTCAGGCAGAGGACATTCCCAGTAGTATCTAGAGATGCCAGGAATAGAAAAGAACATAAGTAACTACAAACTACTGCTTTCTACCAAGATTTTATTTAGAATAGAATAGAAATGAATAGAATAGAATATTATTAATTTAGAATGAAATAAAACAAAAAGCAATAAAATCTCATCATAACCTACTCCACTACAAGAATCTCTGGGTGCATATATAAACATACGCTACTGTAACCTGGGAGAAAATGGTTTGCTCAAGGTCACTGTTGATCTCCAGGACCCACCAGGGATTACACAGTCTCCTAATCTAATAGCCAAATTCCTGTGACTGTTACTTGTGAGTAAGTCCCATTTGAAATGGGTGAATATTATTTCAAAGAATCCATAGATAGGATTAGATTATACAGTCCAATACTGTGGTACCTCGGGTTACAGACGCTTCAGGTTACAGACTCCGCAAACCCAGAAATAGTACCAAGGGTTAAGAACTTTGCTTCAGGATGAGAACAGAAATTGTGTGGTGGCGCAGCAGCAGCGGGAGGCCCCATTAGCTAAAGTGATACCTCGGGTTAAGAACAGTTTCAGGTTAAGAATGGACCTCCAGAACAAATTAAGTTCTTAACCTGAGGTACCACTGTATGTTATACCACACAGTGTTCTGGTTCAGATATAATGTGAAGCTGCCATCATGGCCATGAGAAAATTGGAAATGTCCATTTTCATTTTCAAGTGCTCAGACTTGGAACTATGGTTGGATAGATGGTAAACTATGCTTTTGAAGCTGACTTGTTCGGAAAATTCACTGTTTGAAACTAACCAGTTTGTAACCAATTGGGACATAATAACAACTCTCCCCACAGACACAAACCCCAAACTCATTCATGTAGCACTCAGCCATGGTTTTATGTTACATCCAAACACAGTGTTTCTCTGTTCTAATGACTCTCTATTTCATGCATTTAACAAAATGTTTTTCTATCTTGGATTTTGGGATTGTTTGCTTTTTCAAATTCTTTATTTACAACTTTCCCTACTCCTTATTCTGTTCTTTTATTCTCTGCCTTCTGTACTGCCTTGTCAATCACTTTTCTATTTTCCTTTTGAGCCTTCATTTTGTGCTCGTATTCTTTTTTTTGCTCTGTTCTGTATTTTGTTTTCTTCCATTGTGTGCTCTTGCCCCCCTCCCAACTTTTATTGTTTTTATCCTCCCCTGCTGTTTGTGCTGTAGAGTTTCAAGAGTGAATTAGAGTATTTGTGTTTACTGAACTGGGGCCTTACAGTTTAGCTATAGCACTCAGCTGGAGTGGCAAAGCAGCATGAACTATGGCAGCATTCAGCATAGCCTGAGGGGTCTCACAAACCTGAAGTATTGCAGCTTTTCGCCCATATTGAATATTCATCCCTTTTAATGATGCTGTACACTGTGAACAATCCAGTTGACCACTTTTTAGTCATACTGATTTCAAAGGGAGGCAGTCAAGCATATGCTTAACTCTCCCTTTGAAACCAACACGACTTAAAAATGCATGTTTGGGTTGGTCAGTGTCCACACAGGACTCTAAATATGTAGATTGCTGTGATCCAAAGTTCTCCAGAGTTCCAATGAGGCTTACATAAGCAGAGACTTCCCATTCTCTTCAGTGTTTGGAAGTGGTCCCCATGCAGCTCTCAGCTGTGTGCATGAGAACATCAAGCAATACGGAAGTGAACAGCTTTTGCTTGTGTGGAGCTATATAAATGCATCAGAAACCACATGTACATATCTGCACCAGATATTTTTACCCTGTCATCAACTCTGTGAGATAGGTCATTAGAAGCTGGGTTGTTATGGCATCCTCAGTGCCATCCAGATGGTATGTGATTGTCCAGGAATTTAATATAAGGTCCAACATTCACTGGCTCATGCTGGCTTCTGTTATAATTGCTATTGCAAAATATTACTATGGACAGATTCAGCAAAAAAAGTCACGATCCTCCAAGCAGTTTCTGCTAGCACAGTGGATTTTTTGACTTTTTTCTCTGAGTTGTTGATCCCCATGCTTTTTTACAAATTACTTATGAATCCTCCCAATTCCCTCCCCAGGCACCAAAAATAGTGTGTCATGGGTGACAGTGGTGGTGGAGATGTTGTTGTTATCTAGGAATGCCCAAGGCCCCTTGAATTCACACACATTTTGGTTCTTTGGACCTTGCCCAATATCTTCATATATATGCTTTGCTTCTTTCTATCCCAATACCTGTTGACAAGTCATTGAAGTACACTTTGTCATTCACCAGGCACAGAATAAAAGGATGGAAATACATGTTGCATTTGCTTTTGATGAGAACTTGTACTTGCTTCTTTTTGTAACCAAGCAGCCATTGTGAGTTAGTCCATTCATCAACTAAATTTAAATCAGAGTCGTCTTTGTCTTGGAAAGGGGGGGAAAGCAACTTTGAGATTTAATTTATACTTTAATTGTTGCCACCTGCCAGTTGCCACTGGAATGGGTTTTGATTTGACCTTATTGCAAACCTTTAAAATAACTTATTATGCCATGGAGCACACTATTTATAAAACATCTGTCCCACTTTTGATTGAAAGAACTGGCAAATTACTTGAAGTTTTACTCATTCAAAACTAATCTTCCACCTCAAAGCCTGTCAGTACAGAACATCCCTTGATAGTTATGTTTCTATCCTATTTGGCAAAATGAGAATAATACATTTTGACTCCCAACAAAAGAAACATTTTCAATACCATGTTTTGAAGTTTCTAGAAAAACAAAACGCAAAAAAACCTCTTTCTTTTGGTCTCAGTAGGATATTACAAAATATTAATCTCTTTTATAGCTAAATGCCATCTGTCTAAAGCTGGACATTTTTTGATAACTTAAAATCAATCAGGAGAACTAATTCTATTTATTTTATATTTTCATGACAGGATATCTCATTTGACTTTTTTCCTGATATTGTTACAAAAATCCACCTTTACTCATCTCATTTCTGAAACATCTGAAAATTGCAGGTTTCTTTTCTTACTTTATTCCATTTATGCATTTAATAGATTTTCATATTTTAAATGTGCATGTGTGTACTCAGTGTAATGTCATGTAAGCTCCATTTCTTATACTGGACAAAATTTAGCTATTTTCAGTTACTGTCCAGCAACTCCTGCAACCAAGCTGGTGCCACACATATTGCACTGCTTTCCTCTGGACTACACAAGCAAGGTTGAGAGGGGGGTCTTGTCTTCTGGGCAGCTGGACCTCTATACCCACTGCTGCAGCCTTGCACCCCTGGGAAGTCACTTGGGGGCTCTTAACAGTGGTTTGACTTAATCCCTGGAGATGCACTCCATTGTCTTTCAAGAAAGATGGATGCCAGCAACAACTGCCATGGAAGGCTCAGCGGGCAGGAAGCTAAGCAAGGCCCTTTATTGTCTCTGACAACAGCCACAGGTAAAAGGTAAGAAAGGTAAAGGACACCTGGATGGTTAAGTCCAATCAAAGGTGACTATGACTATGGGGTGCGGCACCCATCTCGCTTCAGGCCGAGGAAGCCAGCCTTTGTCCACAAACAGCTTTCTGGGTCATGTGACCAGCATGACTAAACCACTGAATAAAATATATAGTGAGGCAAATACTACGGTTCTATGTATATAGTGAACTAAAGGAGCTCAGGCCAACATGGGCTTTTCTGTGGAATTGCTACTAAAATTTCTTTCTGCTATCATTACATTTTATGGCTGTGGAAGTCATTCTAGTCCCTGAGTACATGAATAAGTTGGGGAGGACAGCAGGGGAAACAGACAAGAATTTCCCCCATCATATGCTTGGTTCCATTTCTGACCGTGGTACATTGAGCATGAATTGGGATTCTAAGCATATTCAGCTGAACCTTTTTATGACTCTTCCCCAGGATTGGGAACACAGATAAAGCAGGGTTTCCAGTCATGGAGAGTCGTATGAGCCATTCAGCTGAACACATTTAGAATGTCATTTCAGAATTCAGTGCTTAATGGAAGGAGGTCTGAAGTTTCTTCCTGAAGTGATAGAAATGATTATGAATTGCATGTGAGGCCCTGGTCTTCCCAACATATGTTCATTATGGATGCCTTAAGGGGACTGGGCAGATTTGTGAAATCCTTATAATGGAAATATGGATTTAGTACATACGGCATCAAAACAAATATTTTACTGATTATACACACCAATCTGTTTCCACCACTCATCTTTCGTGCCCCATCACACTTAGTATAAGTCTGTCATGTTACCTGAGGAATGATTATAGCACATTAAATTCTGGTAATGTTTAATATTATGCTCTGTATCATTTTGTGTTCACGTTTGTTAGAAAGCATCTGCTTAGCAGGGGTTTTTTGCTTTAGCATCTTTTTTAAATGCTACCCTCCTCCATGGCATTTTTCCTTCTTTGACATCATAGTCCTTGGCCTCCGTTGCCCCTACTGCAATATAATCAAAATGGCTGTGGAGACCTATGTTTCACTGATGTCACAATTCCACATTTGACATCACGGATGCTTAGAAACTGGTTTGCCACAAGCAATTTGATTACATGAAATGTCAGCATTGGTAAACTATGCCAAACACTGACCAGCCTACAAAGAAGGAGGAAGTGGTGCGGATAAGAAGCAGTAGCAGCCACCAAAGGAATAAAAGGGTGACAAGGTTGTTGCAACTATGTGAGCATTTGCTAAGGTGAATGTTTTTAAAGAATTTGTTCAGCTGTAGTTTATCTTCATTCTGACAGGAATTAACATTTGGTTTAGCTCACATTTAAACAAGAAGGCAGATGGTGGTTAACTTTCCATATAAGTGCTATTGACCTGCCTGCATGTAGCATGATAGTGTGTTAATTCAGGGCTTCAAGAGGCTTCCTACCTCTAAGTATGATACATCTCTTCCTAGACCTAAGTCAGTCTTCCCCAAACTGCTACATCCCAACTGTCCAGGGGCTGATGGGAACAGGACTATATTTGCTGGCACTGATGGGAGCTGGAATCCAAAGCATTTGGAGAACATGAAGTTGGGGAAGGCTGACCCAGAGATTCCACCTATATATGGAGATAGATATAGATATATATCCATATTGCCATGCAGCAATGTGAAAAGTCAAACCAAGCAATATTCAACAGATTTATCATCTATTTGAGAGGTGAAGTGAGTCCATCAACAGCAATGGAAATGGCAGGGTGGAGAGAAGGTGTTGTGCGGATGCATGCTTCCCTGTCAGCCAATGGGTGCCTTTGCATGGTTACTATAGAGACAAAATATGATCTGTAAAGGCAGCTGCTTAGCAGCTGTGGCCAGTTAAGAGAGCAGGTGGTAGGCAGTGAGGGCTTTGCCAGAGGGAAGACTTAATTCTGGCAGGATGGGAACTGTGAATAAGTAAGTATTTAAACAAATTAATGGACAGGATCGCAAAGAGAAAATTTATACTGGGGGGGTTACATGGGGTCTGTCAGCAAGAATGGCTAAATTATAAAACAAGGATATTCCGGGGGGGGGGGAGGGAGAGAGACAGTGAATGGTGCCTTCATTAAAAATATAAATCATATCCCCCAAGAGGTGAGTTAAAATAAACTAGTTCAAACATCCACACATGACTGTACCTCTCTCCTTTTATCCTCTCAACATTGGGAAGACGATTATGCTACAAGCATAGAAAGTGTCAGTGAGTTGCAGCAGGCAAACAATAAGAAGAAAATAATGCTGTTTGATATCATACACACACACACACACACACACACACACACACAATTTGGAACAATTTATAGAAACCTGAGGTTTTCAAAACATTCTGTCCTGCAAGAGTTTACATTCACAAACCTGAAAATGAGCATGTAATAACTATGATTTACTGGCCCTTCCAAAGAAATTCTTAGAACTGTAGCACAAGTACACACTTCCTCAGATTGCAGACTTCCTTGGTGATTTAGAGGAAGTGGGTGCATAACAATAGGCTGCTGGATCAGACTGGGCGGCCATTTAGTCCAGCATCCTGTTCTCACAGTGTCTAGCCAGATGCCTAAGGGAAGCCTGCAAGCAGGACCTAAGGACACCATCATTCTCCCCACTTGTGCTCCCCAGACCCTGGTATTCAGAAGCATGTCACCTGTAGCACTGAAATAGTCACAGCCATCAGGCTAGTAGCCGTTGCTAAGTCTTCTTCTTGGGTTTGTCTAAATCACTTCTAAAGTCATGCAACTTGGTGGCCATCACTACTTCTTGTGAGAGCACATTCCATAGTTTAATTATGCACTATGTGAAGAAGTAATTCTTTTTGTCTCTCCTCCAATATCAGCTTCACAGTATGGCTCTGTGTTCTAGTATTATAAAGAAGAAAAGCTCCTCTCTAATCACTCCTTTCAAATCATACATAATTTTACACACCTCTATCATGACCCCCTTTCCTTGCCATTTTTTCTATAACTAAAGTGCCCCAAATGTTGTAACCTTCCTTCATAGGGGTGTTTCTCCAGCCTTTTGATCATTTAAAAACCTGTCTCAGCTCTACAATATCCTTTCTGATATGGGGTAACCAGAATCGTAAACAGTATTTCAAGAGCACCATATGTTTGGATAACAGCATTGTTATACTGGTAGTAGTTTCATTTCCAGTCTCTTTCCTTATGTATCCTAACATGGAATTCACTTTTTAACAGCTGCAATGTACTGGGTCAGCTTCATCTAGATATTCACCATGACTCCAACATGCACTACCCAATCCCTCAGTACCAGTTCAGACCCTGTATGCATTATATGAAGTTAGGAATTTTTGCCCCAGTGTTCATCACTTCACACTTTCATTTGGATAAAAACTAGGTTGTGTATGAGAGAGTGGGGGTGTTTTTGGAAGGGAGATCTTTTTCAAATAAGACTTTTTCTGAAGCTAAACTTATATCATTCATTTGAATAGCCTTTATTTCCTTACACCTCACTCAATTTGTTATGAGTTTCAACATTTATTTAGGCTACAGTTCCATGCACATTCAGTTGGGCACAATAGGCCTTAAGGCTTCAATTTTATCTTTGCCACCCAGCTCAGTACCTCCCTATATCATTTTATTCTCACAACTTTGAGATGTGAGATACACTGAGAGATACTGAGGTGCCTAAGCCAATGAACTTTGCAGATGGACAGAGATTTGAACCAATCCACCACTCCTGTCATGTCATGTGTGTGGTGTTCAGAAAGCCAAGGTTATGATAGACGTCAGTGGATTCAAGCTCTTGCCTATGAGAATCCCTGGGCAATGATTGTAGCTGGATCATTGCTGGCAGAGGTTGATGGAGTGGGGTGCTATGGCATTGTCTTGCATAGTCTGTGTGTGGTGATTCAGGAATCATGTTAGGATCTGTCCCTGCTGTTGTGAATTGATTGGCTGCAGCAAGCAACTTGTGGACATCACTACAATAAGTCCCTGATTGGTTGCCCTTGGTGGTGCTTCTAGGGGTTTTGGGGATGCATTTAATTTTAGTACCATTTTTCTTTTTGGAAGTTGCATGTTTTCTCCTAGGTTGAACCTATATTGGTAGTGGCAACATATATTGAATCTTGGTACAATATGAGTATGGAATTGCTCTGCCCCAACTTTAAACAATCTTCCTTCATACATGTGGAGACAATGGATACATGGGTAGGACTGTGGTGTGTGTGTGCTTTGCCTTGGCTGTGCATATATAGATAAACACAAATTTTCAGGCTTCCTATAAGTTTAGCTTCTTTTTTCTCCCTTATTGGCTTTGTCACTTTTTAATTTTGAATGTAAATCTGATTTAGTTGAATAGTTTTGATTTTCTTTCACACACAAAGGTTACAGGAAGAAAAACTAGGTAAGATATATAAGGTAGGTTGGAAAATGTCATAATGCGGCATTTTTTCCAGTTAGTTAAATAAAAACAAATCAGCCAATATTCAGGTTCTCATTTGTTTTTCTTTGGGGCAGTTCATGATCATTTTTCTAAAGAACATAAGAAGAGCCCTGCTGAATCAGACCAAAAACCTATCTAGTCCAGCATCCTATTCTCACCTTAACCAGCCAGATGCTTATGGGAAACCTACAAGCAGGACATAAACTAGCAGTGCTCTCCCAATAATTCACCCCTATCAACTGGAATTCAGCAATGTGACATTTCTGATCCTGGAGGTAGTATAACCATCCTTACTAATAGCAGAAGCAGACTTTGGGCTCTAAAATTTCAGAGGGGCCCTGTATAATGAGAAAATTCAGAAACTGCCCCCACCTCTTGCCCTCCATTCCACAGCATTGCTGTGGCACATTCTGCTGTGTGGTGCCCAGTCTGGCCGAACCATAAAACTGCCTCTGCTAATAGCAAGCAACAGCCATATCCTGCATCTAATTTGTTGGCCATCACCACATCTGTAATCTCTCTCTCTCTCTTTATAAAGTACTCAGTTCAGTGAGGCTTACCTCCAAATATGTGTAGTGAATGCTTCATTCTTCAAAACATAACCAGTAAGCTGTAACCAAACTAAAAGCAAAACAAGGGCAGCTAAACTGATCCAGCTAGAAGCAAACAAGTTGCCTAGCAAAAGCCATCGGGCCACCTTAAAACTCATAACACCTCGGCATTCCAACAGCAGAACATTGAAGTCCTCTAAGAACAGAATAAGAGGAGCCTAGGCTGGCCAAATATATGTCCAAATTATTGGCCTCAATTATCTAAAAGCTGATGTCCACAGGGACACAAAGAGGTTTGCAGAAATGCAGTTTAAGCTAATGCATTGTATAAGGCCACCAGCAGACAAAGGTAGCTAGGAGCCAAAATTGCTCCCAGACACATAAAAGTAAATGCTTGGCTGCCAGTATAGCAAAGCAGGTTATCTGCTGCCAAAGTTCATATAGTCAATTGGACAGCAGAGCAGTCAGTTGGATAGCAAGAGAACTGTTGCACCAAGAGTAATCTGGCACCATCTGATGAATGATGCCTTAATGCTACTGAGCCCAGGAAAAGAAAGGTCCCATAGCCTCTTCTGAACTTCAGAATACTTACTAAACTACTAAATGACCAAGACCTGATAAATGGATTCAGCTCTTATGCCACTTTGTAGGTTTTCATAGTGAATTTGTGTCACACAACTGGCAGTTCTGGTGAGAGGAATGATCTAAGGTGTCCCTTCTCAGCCTCGTGCCCTCCAGATGTTTTGGATCACAATGCCTTTCAGTCCTTAGGACCTCTGCTTTCTAGGTACAGGACAGGCCAAAGCGTGGATGAACCCTTAGCACTAGGCTGGAGAAAGTTGGTCTAGAATCTATTTGGCTGGACATAGGACTCAGAAATAAATGCATACGATTGGGAATTCACATGCTGTTGTGTTTAAACAGTCCGGGCTATTGAATACCAACACTGCCAACTTGCTACTGAAATGTTGATGAATACAAAATTTATTTCCCCACACAATGGGGAAAGGGCCATTGTGTGTATTTAAATAATAAAATATAGAAAAGACAAATTAAAAAAAATGTGTTCTATCATTCATTGCGAAGAAAAGAAAAACCCTCTGTTTGTTTTAAATGGAATAACTGCTGTTTTAATCTTTGGCATATTCATTTGGGGAGCTAATGGGGAAGTTATTTCTTTTATTGATTGTATATTAATTGTGAACTGCTTGAAGAAAAAATATCGATGTAAGTCAAACAAATATTTAAATTGGTGACCTTGGAACTTGATGGAAAGCCTCCCATAGTTTATTTTCTCACACTTATACCCCACCCTTCCTCTCCGTCGGAGTACAGAGTGGCCTTCAATACAGTATTGCATAGACGCCAACAAGTATATAACAACCCATATTTTAATGTCATCTAAGGGAAGTCCTTCTCTGAGTCCCCTTAACTTAAAGTCTAGAGGGTGTCATATGAGAGAGAGACCTTTTTTGGTGGTGGCCTCCTATTTGTGGAATGATCTTTCTAGGGAAGATATCCTGGCACCCAGAATTATTGTCCTTTTGCTGCTAGGCTAATACTTTTTTGTTCTCCCATACTTTTAAATATCTTATTTTCATTCCTGTGGTAAGGTTAGTCGCTTTAGCTCCTGTATGTCCTATTGCTATGTAGCTTATTTGATTTGTATTGTGTTTATACTTTGTACTGTATTTACACTGCCTGGGTTAGATTTTTTTTAAGATTCATTGTGGATTATTTTTACTGTATTGTTTTGTTTCTTTTAATTGATTTTGAATGATGCGTAGAGAAATCATTTTGTGATGTATTGACACAGACAAACAGTTAAATCACAGTGGATTCTGGGTGTTTTTCTTTCTTTCTTTCTTTCTTTCTTTCTTTCTTTCTTTCTTTCTTTCTTTCTAAAAATGAATTGCCTCTTGATGGCCCCATTGCCACAATCTCTCTTAACAAGGTTTGCTGTGGGAAACAGTGGAAAGAGCAAGACATGTGAAATATACTTCTTCTTTGCCAAACCTTTATTAAGCATTACAAGTATAGGCCATCATAAAATATATTTTTAATGAAATATACAACATTGGCTATTGAAGACAGGAGTTCTCCATCTACCAAGAGCTGTATCAGGTTCTCCCAACAGCTGTGCCAATTTCCATCCAGTATATTGCCATCCAAAATAGTGAACTGAATCCCAGACCTTTGCTTAACTTGCTGCCAGCTGCATATCCCTGTTCCAGATTGTACCGACAATATAAACAAACATGCATTTATAATTATGTTGAGACTATCAAACTCGGTACAGGTTTCTTTGACCTGAGGTCAGATTTAATCCTAGAGGTCCATCCAGTTGCCTTCAAAAGTATAATCCTATTAAGTAAGGCATGATGCTGAGAGATTCAACATGGCTTAATTTGAATCACATCTCCCCCATCCCTTCAGACAGTTATTTCCAATGCTCTTTGGACAAAAAAAAAATCTTCATTTCTCTTGCTGATATTAATTCAGCACCATTAATTTACCTCACGTTCCATGCAAGAAGCTACATCGCAGAACACGATTTTGACAAATCCACTAAATAAATTCCCTTAAGCTATAGCCAAAGAGTCAATAAAATCGAGAGCTACATTTGTATTAATTGTGGATTTTATGGGGGAACAGCTTACCTTAGATGTATAAACGAAGAAAGTCTTAATCTTTTATTCTTACCACTGAGTGGCCTTTAAACTTTAGGTTTCCACTTAGAGCACCTACCAGGTGTGACAAGTGTATCAAGATTTGTCATGAAAAGTGCTTTAACTGACACCTGCGCTTGGCACCTAGAGGGGGAAATGTTTCCCAGGCATACTTAAAAGGGAAGGCTTCAAAAGACCTTAAAGCCAATTCAGTTAACCAGCCAAAGAGGGAAAGGGAAAATTACAACATTAGCATGAAAATATTACAACTGTAAGACGTACAATTATGATAATTTACAGAATAAAAAAATGAGGAGTCTTCTGGGAATACGACACAGAGACAAACCCTTCGTACGCGCTAGAGCTCTCTACCAATAAGGAGCTCCTATTGGGGGAGGTGCAGATTAGGTGTTCTCATGAAGAATTGCTGCTGATCAAAAAGAAAAAAGGGGGGGGAGACAAAACCTTATGGCTAGCAAAATCCTAGGATACGTTCTTGATTCTGTTGATGTTAATGATAGCTCCATTATGAACTACAGCAGAGCGCCAAAAATTGGATGAGGAATGAAAAGATATGGAATGTGGGAAAGCAACAAACTAAAAGTTTCCTTTTGTGCAAATATTCCAGCCTTTCCAGTGGTGCAGTAGTGAATGTTGAAGCAGATCTAATCTCATAATCACCTAAAGAGATTCCATAGGCACACCCCTAAAGAGAAATGAGAAATGCAGGCAGCTGTGTGTCAATCTCAATAGCCCCCCAAGAGCTGTGATAGGTAGCATAATATCCAATCTATGAGTGTCATCTGGCAATTATAGTGAACTGGCAGAGGGTAGTGTGATAGCATGTTGGACTTGGGGTGCATAGACCTGGATTCACAGCCCTGATCAAGCATCATGTCCACTAGGTGACCTTAATCAGTGACTGTACTAGCACAAGGATCATGTACTAAGCCAGACATATGGCTGGACAAATAATAAGAGGTTCTCCAACTAGAGATTTTATTATCATGCACAACATGTGCTGACTCCCATTTGGAGCAATCCCAAGGGAGCAATCCTACATACAAGAATCTCCAAACCTTCCAGTTTACGACTGGCAAATACTGCTCTAACATATGATGTCTGAGCTCCTGGTGTGTGTGTGGGGGGGGGGGTGAGTACCAGAGCTGTATTGTCCACCATCCCTGCTTCACTATTCCACTGAGCCTTTCAGAGGAAGGTACTTCATGCCTCTCTTCAGCCTACTATATAAAAAAATTGGTAAAGGTAAAGGGACCCCTGACCATTAGGTCCAGTCATGGCCGACTCTGGGGTTGCGGCGCTCATCTCGCTTTATTGGCTGAGGGAGCCGGTGTACAGCTTCCAAGTCATGTGGCCAGCATGACTAAGCCGCTTCTGGCAAACCAGAGCATCGCACGGAAACGCCGTTTACCTTCCCACCAGAGCGGTACCTATTTATCTACTTGCACTTTGACGTGCTTTCGAACAGCTAGGTTGACAGGAGCAGAGACCAAGCAACGGGAGCTCACCCCGGCGCGGGGATTCGAACCGCCGACCTTCTGATCGGCAAGTTCTAGGCTCTGTGGTTAACCCACAGTGCCACCCGTGTCCCATATAAAAAAACAATCCTGCATAAAGCCATCATCTTAAATTGAAACATGTCAGTTCATGTGCCCTTTTAGTAAATATGGGAGGAGGAACTATATGCCCAAATATGGGTTGTTGTACCGAATACCAGTCAGTGAAAACTATTCTGTAACAAGTGCATATGCATCAGAGAGCAGGCATGATGTAACAGAGTAAGTGGATAAATTGAAGCTCAGATCCCTTTTGAGCCATGACCTTGGGCCAGGGAAAGTTGTGATTATAAAATGGGGTAGAGAGACCTGCACTTTGTTCTTTTGGAGGAAGAGTGAGATTAAAAAAGTAATAAGTATATCAAAATGTAGATCCTCAGCAATACAAATGCCTATTTGTGCCTTGACAAAAGAGGGCCTAAGAATTATCCTGTGTACACTGCTTTGACTTACAAGTGAGCTGAACCTGCCAACAGGAAGATTCAAATTAAAGACACAGGAGCTCTTAAAAGTGCCTTTGAATTTAAATATGCTGTATTCGCATCTTTGTTTTGAAGGGGCGGGAAGTAATCACTGAAAATGCCTGGGACAATTCAGAAGTAACGAAAATAGGGCCCACCCTATTCCTACAACTGTAATTTGCTTTAACTGTTTTCTATTCTGAATTTTAAATCATTATGACTCATCCTGGAGTCTGCTAGTTAAAGGCATGTAACAACAACAGCAGCAGCAACAACAACAACAACAGTCCCTTGATCATCCCAGCAGGTTCTCTTCCCAATGCATGTCTAGGTAGAGAACAATAGAAAAAGAACATCTGCTTTTGTCAACTTGGCTTGAATCAGAGTACAATGAAATGGCCACTATGTATATTGAAATTGTTCCACAGGTTTGTTCAGACTGTCTTCAACTCCGTAGGCTTCCAACTTCCCATCATGAGGACTGATTAGTCACATGTGTACAGATGAGCAGTATGAATATACATGAGTTTATCCTGATTCTTCTAACAAAAGAAAGTCTATACTTGTCAAAAAATAATTGGAAGAATGGCCATGTACATTTGGTCTCTCTGACAAGCCCTCTCATCTCAGTGAATCAGTTCAGCCAAGCTGGACTTGCCAAGCCAAACACAGCCAACTATGTATTGTGGCCTGTTTGCTGACTGACAAGACCCCTGCTTTGGCAGTCCCAGACAGGCAAAAAAACCCAAGCTTATAAAGATCTTTTTGGACCACTGTATGCAGTGGATCACAATTTGTACAAGGCCACACATGTTCTTTAACATGGTAATAAAAGATTTACAGTAGGTCCTTTCAACCTTAGCTCCATTGGGCCAAGGCTTTCCAGTGTCTTTGAATTAAAAATATCCAGTTAAGGGGACAGATATTACCATATGAATCCATAGGTTGTTGTTGTTGTTGTTTTTTTTTGTGTGTGTGTGTGTGTGAGAGAGAGAGAGAGAGAGAGAGAGAGAGAGAGAGAGCGCACATCAGAAGATTAAGTAGTGGCAGATGCCTCAGGACATTATCTAAACAAAATGTTTGAAATGTGAATTACTAGAACTCTGATTATCTTCCATGCTGACTGAGTGGAACATTTCCCTGAGAATGACCTCAAGGGAGCAAGCAGAATTCTCTAACGTGAAATGAGAACCAAAATATATCAACATCAAAGGCTTCACTAAGTTGGGAGCCTGACAGCAGAATTGGGGAGGTAGTGTGAGAACATGTACTACTAACAATTAAATATTAACTAAGGGGGAAATTTAGCAAGCCAAATGCAAACGACATGCATCTGAATAACAGAAACAGACTGAGCCAACCTGAAAGCTTCTTTGGTGTCAACTGTACATGTTACAAAAATGTTGAGATTTCTAGTGCCCGAAGGCCAGGAGTTCTCTAACTGAGATGTTATTTGGGTGTGAAATATTGTTTTGAATACTGGAAGGATCAGAAAGATAAGAAGACTTCAGTCTGTGAATATCCTGAGATATTAGAATCCAGGCCAAAGACGAGGTTTAACAGACAAAGGAGTTCTATTAATTTCACTTACTTGATGTGTGAAATGAGAATGTTTAAAGAGAGTTTGTTTGTTTGTTTGTTTTAAAAAAAACCATGGTAAAAAAAAATATGGACCATTTTGTAAAATCAAGGATCAAGTGTAATATGTATTGTATGCATGCTGTTGCTATGGGAGAAGGTGAATTTTTCCATCACAAAGGGGGGGGGGGAATCCTGTTGTGGTTCCAAGTGAGAAAGTTTATTTAACACATAGGAACAAAATAGCTTAGTGTATTGCCCACACAACTTGGCAACCAAAATGGTAGGGAGGAGACATTAAAGATTTCATTGTCAAACCCTATTTTTCATTCCTACCAACGTGGCATAGGAAATTATTTTGAACTATGTACATATTGTCACGTATATGAGAAATGGAGCAGTATAAGGGGGCTACACATTGCAGAACTGAAATCAAGACCAGAAATATCAGAGGTTAACATATCAGTGTTTCTGCAGATCAGGTATAGAGATTTGTAAGGTTTGCCTTTGCAGTGGGCTGATCCATTCAGATACTCCTGAACCTGCTTGAAGGTTTAAACCAGGCTTCCTCAACCTCGGCCATCCAGATGTTTTTGGCTTAAAACTCCCATGATCCCTAGCTAGCAGGACCAGTGGTCAGGGATGATGGGAATTGTAGTCTCAAAACATCTGGAGGGCCGAGGTTGAGGAAGCCTGTTTTAAACAAAATTTCCAGTCCGATTATGCAGGTCTCTGGATTTTGCAATGAAGTTTTGCTGTGCAAAAGATACAATCAAAAAATGGCATTTTAATTAAAAATGTATACAAATAGATAGCAAAGATAGGCGTTTTTCAGATGTATAGACCAAAAAAAATTGAAAATACATATTTTATGTTCAGAAAGTGTGCATTTTAAAAGTGTAATTTAAATGAGGCCTTTTTGTACATACTTTCATTCATACTAGGATGGTATGGATTAAAGCCGCGTATAAGTCTAATGCAACCCCCCCTTTTAAAAAACATATTAATAATAATTCAGATAACTGGGAGGAAATTAACATCACAGTAAGGCAACTGTTCCACGTGGCAACCATTTGGCTTGCTATATAGACTGATTCCTCTCTCCTCTAACCCCTCCTTATCCTATCTGTTTGTGATAACTGCTACAACTATATCAATTCCATCTGCAATTGAGTATTCCTTCCAACCCAGATTCTATTATTGAGCCCTACCTTCAACTGCTTCTCATCTATCTTGGAATGTTAGCCACAATGAGATGACTAGAGTTTCTTTCCTTGGCTTCAACCTCCAAGTAGCTGTTATAAGAAGAATCAGGTATAGGCTGCTGGCAGGCTAAGCGAATCCTCCCAGCTTTTGAATTATTCTTCAGTTTCCTCAATCTGCCCATATGCTTTTTCTTTCCGTTTGTCCTTAGCTTTGATCCAACCTTGCTATCAGTGCTCTGTCTTACTCACTGACTAGGGATGGACTGAACAATTCCATTATTGTGGATTTCATTATTCTGACCCATTCCATTTTGCTGGAAAATTATGCTGTGAGCCATTTCCATAGGGAAGAAACCCTCCCACTGGGTTAGTCAGTTCTCCAGCAGCTAGTCCATATTTCCTATCTGAAACAGATGAGTTTGCAAGATGAAAGATCCATGTGAATTTCTTCCCCTTATCTTGTCATTTTCTATTATAGAAAATATATAGAGCTTGCTGCAGCCAATCGGAAGCCACGCTTTGGTTTTTGAATGCTTTGGAAGTTGAATGGACATCTGGAACGGATTCCGATCGACTTCCAAGGAAGGAGGGTAGTAGGGGGTGGACACACAGTGGAATTGGTTTCATGTATTTGATTTCTTGTTACATTGTAGAAAAGGGGGAAATCCAAATACTTCCATAAAATGATGCCAAACAAAAATGAGTAGTTTGTAACACATTCCTTTAGAAGAAGTGAATCCCACAAGGTCATTGGGATTTTGCGTACTTGTCTCATGGAATAAGACTCTATTTTAGTGAAAGAGACAAGGTATCAACTGCAATGCTATGAAAAGATACAGATAGCTTCTAAGATGTTACTCCTTCCTTCTCCCTCCTGAGAGGATCTTTCCCAATTGCCTAGATGTCACGTTTCAGTTTCATGCTTGAAAAAGAGACCATGTGGGGTAGGAGATAAGGCAGTTTTTAGTAGAAAAATCAGACAAAAGGTTAAGCACTTCTCTACTCAAAATCACAGCCTCCCAAACTGCTTTTCTTTTTAATAGAGTGCATCAGGGCGATTGGCATTTAACACATAGTTAGCTCCAAAGTCTCTACAAAATCAGAGCTCATGGAGGGTTAAAACAATTTTAAGTGGCAGTAGCCAGGGCAAATTCAAGAAAAGAGGCAATGGGTTAAGGTCAGGAGAGCAATCCATAAGGAGTGGAACAAGGCATGAAAAGGATCTTTAGAACTCAGACAATTGACTGAACTGTCCAATGGATGGGTGAACATGCAGCAACTTAGTCCTCAGTCCAGAGAGTTTTTATGATGGGCCTGATTTTGACCAGTGGCCTTGGTGCAGATAGAATAAGGAGCAGAGCATTGCTGGCAAACACCCAGTTTAAGATCTATGATGTCTTACATAGACCTCCCAGGAGCTCAAACCCCTTTTGCACAAACAAAATCCATCAACATCATCTACCCTAGTTGTAGTTCCAAGGGATATATCACATGAAACTGTGTTTTTGGTGGCTTCACTCGAGCTCCTCTGGAATTTATTCCTGTGACAGGAATTGTCTAAGGAACTTGGGATGCTCGCCATTTAATCAAATGAACGAGCAAACAAAAACTCAACTAAATGTGGGTTTTTCTTCCCACCCAACATGAAATTTACACTGGCTTACAGCCCAGAACAAGCACATTTACTCCTGCACCTGTGACAAGTTCACAACTGAACTCATGTGGCATATCAGGACTAGAAATGAGAACTTGAAATGATAAAAAAGGAATGAATCTACAGTAGAGTTTTTGAAGAAGAGCAAATGCAAAAAGATTTCTTCTATGATGTGACAGTCCTTGAAGCACTGACACAAGTTCCCTCAGCACTAAATACTTCTAATTGTTCAGCTTATCATATGGCAGAACCAGATGCCACAAGAAAGGCAGTGCAGCTCCTACTCCAAGTTTCTTCCTCCACTCTTCTTGGTAATTTGCAATACAATACACAATTTGTGTAATAATACATGTGGATATATAATTGAATGCTAATGGTGTGCTGCCTCAGCAGGATCCAGAAAAGAGAGATATAAATAATTGTATGGAATAAATAAAAAATGAAATACATTGCACATGGCATAACATCACCACGTCATTCACCTCCTATTCCCTCCACTGCCACCAGACAATTATGTAATGTGGTCGGGGAAACACAGTACATACAGGTCACATGTTGTATTATAGAATGCAGGGGTGGGGAATCTCAGGCTTGCGGGGTGAATGTGACCCTCTAGGCTTTCATAGCCTGCCCTTGGGACTGTGTTCAAGCCATGTCCTGTCACCAGGCCAAACCCCTCACCTACCGTGCTCTGAAACCCCATTGAATATATTTGCCAGGCTGAAATGTGGCCTCAAACTGTAATGTCTACTCTTTATTTTGAATCAGAGGTGCGTGAGTGTAGACCCCTCTCATATCTGCATGACTGGAATGTAGCCTACTGTGCAAAGCTAAGAGTCATGTCTGTTGCTTTTGCCTCTGGGCCTTCGACTGAAAAGGGTTCCCCTTTGATATAACACTAAGTGACAACAAGTTGTGTTCTGCCATATTTTTCTTCCAGGTTTGTTCTGTAGAAGAAGCCTAGTTGATTTGTTTAACTTCGTTAGGTGGTTACGGTAGTCTAAGGTATGCCTGATGTAAATTCTTTGTGCTGTGTATACACATATGCGGCTGTATCATGGATCTTGGCTGTAAATAATGGATTGGTGTTTTGGCTTGAAGCCAGAACCTTTTATCATTTTACTTTCAATTCAGGGCAAAAGTGAATATTGCATCTATATTATAAGCTTTGGGTAGAATTAATTGAAGCCTGTTTTTGCAGCTGATAAAATTATTGGGAATGCTGGTAAGGATCGGGTTAAAGAAAGAGTATAAAACCACTGGCACTTTCCCAGAAGGAGATGTAACTTCCTGTCATGCATATAGCCACTGGCTGTATCACCTATCTTTGCAGGGGGTAAATGTTAGCATAAAAGATAAAACACACACTCATTCTTGGGAATAGGGTGTTCAATGCTCAAGTCACCTGCATGCAATGTAAGACTGAAGACAAAGATGGCTTGATTGTGTCATAGAAAAAGACAATGAAAACACATATTCTTTTATGCCCTTCTGCAGTATCTTATTGTGCTGGCTTAGTAAATCTGAGAGTGCTTCAAAGTTGAAGCTGAAGTGGGGGAAAACTGATTCATCCTCTCTGCTGTGCTTGTGACTAGTCCAGCTATCTGTTGACTTGCATCCATTGGCACCACTAGATCTACGTAAAGCACTTATAACTTAGTGAAGACAGCCACACCACTTTCAAAGTCATATATGAAGTCTCTGTAGGTGGGGGCCGCATATAGGCAATGTTTCCAGTAAGGCCTTACTGACTTTTGGGGGCAATGACTTAACAGGGAGCTATGATAAGAGCACATTTCCCTTCCTTCCTTCCTTCCTTCCTTCCTTCCTTCCTTCCTTCCTTCCTTCCTTCCTTCCTTCCTTCCTTCCTCCCTTCAAAGATGAAAAATGGGAATAAGAAGCTTTCCCACTAGCATTCCTTCACTGAGTTTCAGATAATTAATTTTGGGGTACGAATCTTTGAGTCGGTGAACAGAGGCTCTCGTTTTTACCCCTTTCCCAATGTTTCCTAGCATGGAATTCACAGCTGCCACCTAGGACCTAAAGATCCATTTCCAAAAAATATATCAGTCTTGGTTCCAGAACATCACATAGTTGGGATTTCAGTGTTTAAATGCAGGAAACAAAAATGAAATGTCCCACTGCAAATGCTATTATCTACACGGTGACAGTAAGGGGCCAGTCTAAATATTTAGCTCCACGGTCATGTGACCTTGCTGACCCTGCAGTTAAACTTTTTAAAAACTTTTTTCTTCTTTTTTGGCATGGCTTATCAATAAAGCCATGCACTTCAGTAAGACAGAGGGTAAAATTGAAATGAATTTTAATAATAATGCATTTTCCAACTCCCTAACTTGTTTTATAAAATTCTCCTAGTTAAACCAGAATTCAAGAGGAGAGGAAAATAGCACAGATCAAACCAGGAAAAAACAGCAAAGACAAGAGGACAAATCTCCATAATTTCCATCAAATCTCCTTCCACATCTGTTACAGGCATGGCTTTGGAAATATGACAAATGTGTCAAAGAAGGGATTTAAAGTTTTGGATAACAGTTCTTGGAACCAGCCACTTGCTTTATCTCATCTGATATCTGTGTCTTTGACCAGAAGCTACATGGCACATTAGATAAAAAATATCTTTAATCTCCTGTCATCAAGTTAGTAGAATAGCTTCCCACCTGGAAAAAAATTAAGTAACAGAGAAAATACAAAGATGTTATTGAAATGCAAATAAAACATTTTTGGAGTGCCATGTGTTTGCTACATCCATTACAACAAGAAGTAATGAAACTCTAACAAGGACACTGTCCAAATTATCATAATCTTAGGAAGAATTTCAGTACCATATTTGCTAAACATTTAACAAGGAATGTTTTGTTGTAGACACTTATTTTCAAGGACTCCCACAGTGACTCCAATTATGATAGCTCCCAGACTATTAAGAAGCCTTTTATACTGCATAAGCAAACAGCTCTTTGGGGAGTACCTTTATGTAAAACACAATAATAAATCTACTTTGGGCATAATTAATGTTGATGTATAAAATGTGTTCTTTTAGAACATGTTCAGTACCAAAAAGTGCAATTTATTTCTTTATTGGGTGAACAGCAAAACAAATGTTAGAAGCAAAATAGCTCCCCCCCCCCCACTTTTGGGGACAAGTTGTTTAATATTTTCCTGAACATATATGCCAGTAAGTATATTTACTGGCTGAGTGAACAAAGGCCTTTGGTTTAATGCACCTGTTTTGCATTCTGAGCTTGTTTGGTTTGCTATATTCCTCTGGAACACACTGATAACTTAACATTGGCATGTAGGTCAATGAGTTGAGTATCTCAGTCATGAGGAAGAAAATGTATAAATCAATCCAGTAGTCTTCTGATTGCTTTCTTTTTTCTATGACATTTTTCTTTTTCTTCTACTAAGTTTCTGTTATTTTTCTTCTGAGTTTATCCTAGCATTGTCTCATATCTCTTCCACGGTCTAGCTCTTTCTCTTTATAAAGAGAGAAGTTTTCATTTTTCATTGTCATTGTTTTATGGATTTTCTCATCTAAGAACAGATCTAAAGTTGAGCATCTCATCATTATCCTGATGAAATCTATTGTTTTCACTGGCCACATGATCAAATATGTGATGGAACATATTCATAGCTCTTGCATGAATTCCAGATCATGGGAGAGCATGTTTGCCCCCACAATTCATAAAAGCCACTTGAAAAAAATCTAGGTATCTTCTGAAATGTATAGTCCAAAGTAGGTCCCTGAACATGCACACCAACTTCAGGAGTTTCATTTCTACTGAAGTCTCTCCAGGGACTGGTGGCATTAATCTGGAGCTGAGGTTGCTGTGCTTGAATGGCTGTTTGATGAGTGGCATGGTAGCAGCAAGTGTTGTGAGTGCCAGACTAATTGGCTGGCTGGCTGGAAGACTCATTTGGTTTGGCATCTGGAACAACCGACAGGCCACTGATTCCTGCAGAACTGTTTTAGGACTTGTGTTAAGTTGTATTGACTCTCTTATAGAAAGGTAAAAAGGAATTCATGGGATCCCTTCAGGGTCAGAGATAATTAGATTGGGTTCCTTATGTCAAAGTCAACTGAAATAAATATGTAACACACCAGCATCGGCAAAAGAGGAGGAGACTGTGGTGGTGTCAGAGGCTGTGTTGGTAGCCACAGCGGCTGCGGTGGCAGTGGCACAGGGAGGGGGGGGCAAGTCTGCTGTTGGTGCAGACGAGTTGGTGAAATGTAAGGCCTGCTCTTGTCAGGCTCCCATCCCCAAACACAATGATAGTGGTGAGCAGGGAAGAGATCTTTATTCAGGCTATTAGTGGCACAGGCTCATTAGCAAGCATAAGGTCCAGAAGGAAATATTCCAAAATACATGTGTAAGGCAAGAGGTCCATAACTGAATGGAAGCTACTAAGATGTTCCAATCATTGACACATCCCACCTGCCATGTTTCTAAAGATGAGATGGAGTGAATTCGCTCACAAGCTCTCTTGCTCTATGGGTCTGCCATGAAAACACACACGTGCTTCCACATACAAAGGTAGCACCTGGTTCTTGGTGACAAGAATGCATTTTCCTCTTCTTACTCCAGCTCTCCAGCTCCTCTTCTTCAGGTATTATCTTTGGGTGTTCAAAGTCCTCCACCCTCCCTAATAAGGCTCTATGCACTGCGGGATGGGCAATGAATGAGCCACCTAGAGTCACCTAGAGTCACATTCACCCTACATCTCTGAGTTCTAACCTTCCAATCCCACTTTGCTCCTTCTCCTTCTCCCTCCCTCCTTGTTTTATTCGTCGTCCTGTGGAGCTGCCAAACCATGCCAGATCCTGATGGAACCGAGGGGCCCTTGACAGTTCTTATCTAATCCCATGATCTAAATAAAACTAACAGTTCATCCATTATCATTTTAAACCATGAATTTTTCATACTTGATATACCCAACATTGGGCAATATTCAGCAAGCATGTCTGGTCTATCCAAAAGTAGCATCCGTAATGCAGACAGAATTCTAATCAAGGTCTCAGGATATGTCTTTGCCAATTTCTGGATACCAGCCAACTACTCCTGAATGATTTAACTGCTATTTACATACCTGAGCGCAATGCTAAGCAGTCCATCATTGCTGGTATTACAGGCCTAGCTTGATCCATTAGTTTGAAACATACCCACTTGCACTAATCACCTTTAAAGTAATGTAAGAGCAATGTCTAGCTCATTATTTCTCAAACCATTTGGGTCTCTGTGCTTAATATTCTGAAAGGCTTTTTGAATACAAGGTCATCTTGAGCTAACAATTTTTATAACTTTGTGAAGCTTTTTTTTTTTAAGGACTAGAATGGCTGGAATATCAGTTTATTACCCTGCAGCTTTGTATAAATTTTATTAATTGCCAAGAAAACATGCATTATTATTGGTGGGGGGGGCAGTGTATGAATGGAGCGAGGAGTTGCAAAGGCTCTTTGGAGATGCATGGTATTCCTCCTTCGAAGGACAACTGGTACCCTGCAGTGCATGTTTCAGGATCTTTTTTAATGAGGGCTGGATCACCCACTATTAGAATGAAGTTTCTTCCTTCGCTGTAACTGTGTTCTCAAGTACAGTCCTTTACTTTTTCCTAGTGAATCGCAGCCATTCGCTTACATTAGAAAAAAGAAAGGTACCCACATAGAAGAGGCAGACCTGTGTGAAATATTGCTATGGGGATTAGATCTGTTCTATGCCCCCGAAGCAATTTCAGCCACTGAAATTGAGGATGCTTGTATCTGTATAGCCTTGTTTTCTTGGTCTTGAGAAGAGTCTTGAGAACTGGTGTGAGCAGCAGCAGAAACAACAACAGATATAGCTCAATGGAGCACATGAGTTCTTTGCCAGAAGAAAGCTAATGGGGAATTTCAGGTACTTGAAAGTCAAGCAGAGACCTGAGTCAAAGGGATGCAGGAATACATTCAAATGATGGGCCTTGAACTAGGAGGTCAATCTGTGAAGAGACATGAAAATGGCAATGGGGAAACAAATGGGAGCATCATTTGCTCTCATCTTTCTTGATACATTGGATGGCTAAGGCTTAATCTTGCTGTGTTGTAAAGCAGAATTGCCTCAACAGATTTCTCAGATATATGTTGAGGCAGGACTCTCTTTGACTATGATGTCTCTTGCTGTGTTTCCTATGGTTTAAGGGCTCCATAAAACATGGAACAAACATGGATCTGGCCATCCAAGCATCACAAGAGATAGTCTTTATTGACTGTTCCAATTCAGGCTACAGAGGGGAGATTGTGAATCAAATGTTCTTCCATTTGGTTAAAATAAAATCTCTTAACATCTCCCTTACTATGCCAGGGACACGGGTTCCAACTTACTCCTCCTTATTATATGCTAGATTAGGGACAGTCTACATGGGGCCCTCAAGAAGCTGTCCGATTACAATTTCTATCAGCCAGCATGGCCAATGGTCATTGATGATGGAGAGATGCAGGTCCCCCAGCCATGCTGTCAACAGACTGCCATTTCACTCTGAAGGAGCCAGTGTCTGACTCCAAGCTAGAGTTGGGCAACACAAAATTTCTAATGGCTACGTAACTGGAATGTAAGGTAAGAGTTGCCTCCATTGCTCCATCCACTTTTGCCCCTCACCTTACTCACTACTGGCCTGTGACCCCCACAAGATTCCCTATGTGGGAATGCAATCTACAGGTTTAAAAAGGCTCGCAGTTCCTGCCGTAACAGGAATAATTTCATTAAATGTTGAGTCCTGCGTTGCTTATGTATTAGCTGCATCAAACATTCTTGCCTGTTTGCAATTGCCCTTGGATAGCTAAAAATAACAGCAACAGTTGTGCTTAGTCTTTCAGGATTCTTCTCCCTTTTTATTTTACAAAATTATTCAGTATTATGTATGATTGGTCTACAGACTGATGTTCACTTTTAAGTTACTGTGGTGTAGTCAGTATATGAATTGATTTGAATATTCCCTGTCCTCCGGGTATCGTTTGACTTTAAGTGCATAATGTCACTTTACTTTTCTAAAACCTAAGGATGTAATGATGCATCATTTGTAGTCTGTTGCCAATTATTATTTGTGCAGAAGCTACCTGAGCATGTGGTATCTGCAGAAATTAATGGGAATGTCCAACTGTTTTCCATTCCACATAGATTTCAATCTGGTTTCCAAACCAGAATACTCCTGGCCTGAATTGCTAATAAATTGCTTATTAAGGATGTAACATTACACTCTCGCTGCTTCTTGACATTCTATAGGCCTTAGATGCTGTCAACCATGACATTGTATTTGAATTTTTGCTTTCCATTTTAGGGCTGCAGTTTTACACTTTCACTGATACCTTTCTAATTGGTCTCAGCTACTTAAATATGATTGGCTTCACATCCTCCCCATCTGCTCAGCTTGTTTGTGTTCCTTAGTGTTTGTTTCTTAACCATTTAATCTGCAAATTTGAATTACTTCTATTTTAAGATAGCTATATCATTACTAGCTGCAAATATTCAGTTTCATCAAGTTCTAATAATTTATGTAATTGTGGTCTTTATCATTATACTTTTTTCTCTGTTTAGCTGTTGAAACTCTGCCCTGCCCCATAAAAAGCCAATCACAAACTTTCTCAGTGTGCAATTGTGGGTATGGTAACCTATAAGTTATATACTACAAGAGCTGATCATTTTGTTGTTGTTTACTAATCTGTTTGAATGACTTTCAGAAACTTTTCCAATATTTATTTGGGAAAACTTAAACTTAGGTGTCCACAGCAAACATATTAAGTACCTCTGAGGGTTACAGCATGACTCTATGCACATCTACTCAGAAGTTGGTCCCATTCTGTTCAGTGGTTTTTGCTCTCAGGTAAAGTTTGCTATCGGTAAGAGGTACAACATTTTCTGTCTTCTCTTGCCACCTTCCTTTTCTGTATCACTTTTGTGATGGAATGTCACAGGGACAGCTGCTCTAGCATAGGTATCAGAAAGGTTATGTAAGGTTTGTTTCCATGGGCCTAACCTATAGCCCATACACCAGCTTGGAGAAGGATGCTGTCATATCCGTAGTCCTTAACTGGAGGATAAGCAGAGAGTCACAGAAGGATGCCAGTGCTGAACTTTAGTACAGAGAGGGCTAGACTGTCAGGAATCATGTGTGTTCCAGCATCCAGGTTGCCAGCCTGAGGAAAAAGCCTAGTCTGTTGCCAAATACATCATGTTCACCTCACCTGAGATGCCAAAAGACCTTTTAAGGGCTTACATAATGACGCTAAATGAGCACTAGATTCCAAGGCAGAGTGCAAATACATTGTTGCCAGCTACAGTCATTCTTGGATAGGGAAGCCTGGCCACAGTAAGGGCAGATCCACACTCTGCTTCCCCTCAGAAAACCCCGCAGTTGAGTGCTGAATCAGAACTAACAGCAAATAGGTTTTCTGTGGATTGCTGTTTATTCTGATTTTGCACTGAAGAGCGGGTTTTCTAGGGGAAATGATGGGGTAAAGGCAAAACTGCTCAGACCTGTACCTAGAAAGCAAGTGTCCTGGTGGAAGTGTGGACAAGCCCTAATCCATGCTTCGGTAAACTCCAAGCTACAATGTGCTCTACACAGGAAGGTCCTGGAAGACAGTCCAAAAGTTGCAATGGCTGCAAATTGCAGTGGCTGGTCTGGTGGGTGCTGCCTATAAAAAGTGGCCTGCACTAGTAGCCAGTCCACTTCGGAGTCCAATTCAAAGTGTTTATGTTGACATGTAAAACCCTAAACAAATAGGAATCCATAGATCTGAAGGAATGTCTCCTTCCAAATTCACTGCCTATGAATTAAAACCTACTGGTGATTATGCCACTTGGGAGCATGGGGATGGCCTTCTAGGTGGCAGCTCCCTGCCTCTGAAAAGACCTTCCCTCTGAGCACCAACATTGTTCCCCTTTCAGCAGCACCTGAAGGCATACCTATTACCCAGACTTTTGGAAGGGCTGAGGCTTTTGAACCAATCAATTTAAAAGCAAAACAAGAAAACCCCACCTTCTCAGTATGTTGTGGCTGTTGCAACTTGTCAATATGGCATTTTATATTGCTATCGTTATATTTAGTTATGTTTTATGTGATGTACGTTCTGAAGGGCAGGTTATGATAGTGATACTAAACACATACACATACATACACAACATAGCAGCTTCAGAGGAAGGAGGGGACTCAGGAACTGAGTGCATGCAAAAAGGGGATTTGAGCATTTCTTCCTCAGATGTGATATTGGTTAAAAGGAAGAAGAAGAAAAGAATCCCTGCAATCCTGTGGCAATTAGCAGCCAGAAAGCTCAATTGGTTCCAAAGGAAGGCCTTATTTCAATACAAATTGCTCTGTGCAGTCTGGACTGAGAAGGGGAGACTCCTTCAAATGTTTTCCTGAAGATAGTCAACATCCACCCCCCTCCCACCATGCCTGGCACTTACTTTATTAAAACCATAGTGTGATTACTAGCCATGTCATTAACATAAAGAGTAGTTAGGCCACTAACCAACATCCCTTTCTTCCACCTGCAGACACTGGTAGCTGAATTCAGAGTTCTGTGCTAGAGGCAGCAGAAGCTATGATGGACAGCAGACTGCACAGCAGTCTGTCAGACTGACTGCTGTGCCTCTTGAAGTTTGTCTTGCCTTCTGCCAGCTCTAGCACAGGCCTCTCTCTCCGGTTTGCAAACACTGCCAGCTGTCACCATATTGCTTCCAGTGGCCCAACCTTAAACCTGTTTACTCAGAAGTAAATTCCACTGAGTTGAAGAGGCCTACTCCCATGCAAAGTATGTGAAGAATGCAACTTAACAGAGTGATCCTATTCATGTCTACTCAGCAGCAACCCCATTGAGTTAAATGGAGCTGATCCCCAGGCAAGTGTACATTTGTGCATCTATGCTGAACTAAATGGGTTTCAAGTAGCCATGAATAATCAGCTGAAAAATTAGGGATGCCCAAAGCGCAAAAGTTTTCTTTTTAAAAATAACAAATAGTTTAATGCCATTTTGTAATGAGCCCCCCCCATTAAACTGGGCAGAAGAGAATATTGATCTACCTATATATTATTAAACATCCACCACCACCCCACTGTGCACATTGAACAACAGCTAAAGAAAAGCTATTGCAAACCATAGGGGATTTGAATATATTTCTATAACTCTATCCTGTTAGCATCAGGTCTTTAAACAGCTCTAACCTTGAGCTTTGAAATAATAGGCCAGTAAAACTACTAATAAGAATGGATTTAATAATATGGGATATATTGCGACAGTATTGGTGACTGGCTCTAGCTGCTATTGTTTACCTCTGACAAATAGAAATACAAGGGAAGTTAATATCCCTTGTTGTTCTATAAGATGTAGATATTGTTAAGAAAATTTATGCATAGCTTTAGTACCTGCTTGTAAGCTTTCCAGCATGCCATAAAGTGTTGTATCATTTAATCAATTTTAATGGAGTATTTATTAAACTGATGCTTTTCACAGGACAGAAAGAAGCAGCGTTTTTCTCGAGCAAAAAAAAAACCCAGGCCATACTCCAAAGAAAGTTTGAACAGCTTAACATGATGGTTTGACAAAGGAAGTTGGAGAAGTACCATCTTCGATGAGAATGTCAAAGAACTGCCCACAATATAGGAATATAGGGTGGAGAGCTGACTTTCCTCCCTTTAATGCTCTTTAAAGTAACAGAGTGCAAAAAGAACAATATGCGTTTGCATACAGGGGCGTACCTAGGGGTTGGCCAGGTTAGCCCCCACCAAGGGTAGACACCCATGTGTGTATGTGTGCAAAAATTGTGTCTCTCCACTCTGGCTCAGAATGGTTAGGAGCCTGCCTGCCCATCTTCACGCTCCCTAGGCTGCTCCTCCACTGCTCTGGGTGGTTGGGTGAGGTATGCAGGCTCCTTTGGCAAGGATGCAAGGCAGCCTAGGTATGTGTCTGTCTGCATGTGCTGGAGAGATTAGTGGGAGCTCAGAACAGGCTCGGCAAGAGCACCAGTTTGACTTGTGAGGTCGAGATCCGTGAAAAAATAGTTTTTATAATGGGTGGAATCTAGAGAGCATAGCAATCCAACCCCCTGAGCAGTCATGCTGGAGAGGGTTCTGATGAGGCAGAGGTCCTCTGCCCTGCTGTCCCCAGCATGGAGCTGCTTACCACCTTTGCCTAAACCATGGGCAGGCAGAAGGAGTCAGTATATGCCCTCGAAACAAGGCAGTGAGGGTGGAACTGGGTAATTCATGGATCCTGTAAGCCAGTCCAACTACTCAACAAGACCTATCCAGCCCTCTCTACTGCACCTGCCTTGAGCTGCCAAAGTGGGGCGCAGGATCTTCCTGCCTCCCACATCTTCAGATGTAGGGCTTCAGATGTGGTGGTCACTCCACCACTCTGTTAAGCCCCACTGTTGCCCACCATGAGTTTTGGATTACTTAGTTACAGCACAATCCTCACTATGTCAACTTGGAACTAAGCCTTATTGATTCCAGTGGTGCTTACTCACAGGTAATAGGGGTTAGGATTGCAGATTTAGTCATTCTTCAAGTAGACCCACTGAAATCAATGGGATTTCATTACCAACTTATATCCCATTGATTCCAGTTGGACTATTCTAAGCATGATTAAGTCTGGTGCCAACCCAATATCCCTACATATGAAGCATATTTGATCAGCATAATAAGAAAGATGGTCAAATATCCCATTATCCCATGGAGAAAGTGAAGTCTGCTTCATATGCAGATACTATTAATTTCTTTATCTCTACATACAACCCTCTAAGTCTGCATGTAGTTCTCTTCCAACTCTTGATTTCAGACTGATCTCTTTTAAAATAGAAAACAAAGATCCCATTTGGTTTTGTAACTGATTAGGCACAGTCTATGGAAGTCTATAAGCAATTCATTAAATGTGATGATGCTAATAAATTCCACTGCATGTTTTTAATTTTCCTTTTCCTTTCCCCTCCTTTTTAATTGAATCTGTCTGGCTTTTAGTTTTTTGTGGAATTATATTTTTATAATTGCTGTAGTCTTGGAGTTTCATTGCAGACACTTCATGATTTCTGTTTTGTGTTTAATAAACCAGTTGTTTCCAGGTTCTGGAAATCATCCAGAGTGCATCTACCTCCACTGAGAAATACTTTAACCAAAAAAATGTCCAAGAAACAAGCCACCTTGGCCTAGTTCAGATGATCATATCTTAATAAGCCATGATGCGTACAAGCTTTTTGCTCGTCCACACTTCTGTTTGTGTCTGCTGAGTTTATACTAGGAAGTCTCTAATTTACCATAAATCCCCTTTGCTCAGAACTGCTTGAAGTTGGTTTAAGAGCCTGACTTTTTCCAAAGTGAAACACCTTGCAGAGCCAGAGCTCAGGGGAGTTTAGATATGCAGGAATTCTAGAGAATTCCAAAGAAATATGCCCAAACCACCAGACCAGAGTGATCAGGTCTAACAATTCATTAAAGAAGGGTGCAAACTTACAACAAAGGTCCAACAGCTCCCTCAAACAGACATGAATTCAGCACTACAGCTGCTACTAATTAGGCAGGGGTCATCTTGACCATCAATATGCTGCAAACAGGGCTTCCAGACCAGCTCATATTTCAGGCCAACATACAAAGTGGCAGCCATAACTTTCCAGGTTGAAACCATGGTTAATAACCCTGAAGGGGACTACATGTTTCTACATGTTTCTTATTTTCTTCAATCTTAAATTCAGTTTTCCACATTTCTGCAGCAATTTCTTACACACACACACACACACACACACACTGCCGTGGCCTGTCCCAGATAAAGAAGCACACATCAGATGGTTAAATCTTTGTTGGCAAGAGAAACGATTTCAGCAGCCCCCACAATGCTCCGGATACACACGCGTGGTCCACAGGTCTGAGCCATATGGATCAGTTGCAGCAACAGTGGGGCCCTCCCCTCTCCTGGCTTATCGAGCGGAACCTTGGGTTGTGGACGTAATCCATGATGGAGGCACGTCCACAACCCGCAGCGTTCACAAGCTGAAGTGCCGCGTCTGTGCAGGCGCCGGTGTGATTTGGCGCTTCTGTGCATGCGCAATCGATGAAACCCGGAAGTAACGCGTTCCGGTACTTCCAGGTTTCCTGCAGTCCACAACCCAAAAACACGTAACCTGAAGCAAACGTAACATGAGGTATGACTGTATACCCTCCTCTGAAGGGTTGCATGAACGCAACCTGAAACTTCTCCTGCACAGAAGCTGTCACTCCTTTTCCCTTTTAAAGCCCCTCCTGGTTCTAGGAGACAGTGGGTGGGGAAATGTGGGGAATCTACTGACCCATCCCTTGCCTCAACCATCCTTCTTCTTCCACTACGTCCTGCACACCTTCCTCCTCCTTGGGCTGCCCGCTCCCCTGTCTTCTGCCTTGCGAGTGGTGTGACACTCTGTAAATCACTGGTCCCGTGACTCTGCCACACACTCTTCATCATCGTTTTAGTGCTGATTCCTCCAAACAAATTATATATCCAGTTTTGAATTATATACACATTTTTTGCAATCAGTTTCCTCACATAGAATGCATTTCCTATGCTTGGTTTAGCTTTCAAAAGTTAGCTGTGTTTCAGACTGTGTATTAGTTTGAGCAGTATGAATTTAGTGGTTCCTCATTAAAATACAAACAAAATTGAATTTCTTCCTCATCCCTACGTTGGATTAGTAAGGTGACATATGATAACCCAATATGGTCAGTCTGTTTTACCTTTAAAGAAGCAAACGGTAAATTTGGCCTAACAATGCATTTTATTATTTGCAAATACCTTTTTCAAAATAAAATAGCATAAAAATAATAAATAATAAAAAGGAGCATTGGAGCAGAATGGTGGCTATGAGGGAGAAAGAGCCAAGACAGCCCCACAGCAGCTGCATGGCCCTAAAAACAAGTCCAGATGCATCTCTGTTGCCAGCCAGAAAGGAAGTAGTCAAGGAGCCAACTGAGATGACACTGAAGAGTTAGCAACAGACCCAGATGCTGTTGCTGCTGCTGCTGGAAAAAAGCATTTCAGACTTTGGCATCTGGCTCTTACTTTTGCCAAATATGTGCTGTTTGTTTCCACAGCTGTTAAATGTTTGGGGGGGGATGTAAAAGGACAGGGCTGTAAGAAGAAAGGTCAGCAACTGATATGTCAGTGACTGTGGGAGGCAGCACGTAGTCAACACAAGATTCAACAGTGAGAACAATTTGCTTTAGGAATGTATTCCTGCTTATTAGAAGAGAGACAAGGTGTGCTTGAATCAGCCACATGCAGAAATCCAAATGGTATATTTATGTTTACAACTTCAAAGCAGTGTTGGCAATTATAGAGGGGTTAATGAATATATTTCCTACATGTAAACATAATCCCCCCTCCTCCTCATCTCAATATGTTAAATTACCTGGCAATAATGAACTCCACCCAGCAGAGAAGATTATTTTAGGCAAAAAGAAAGAAATCTGCATTGTGGTCTCATTTACCTGCTGGTAAGCAGGTATGATAATTCATCATTAAAATTCAGTTATGCACTTGTATAGATCAAACACATTAGCCTAGTATGTCCCCCCCCCCTTCTCCCCAGAATCACAATGTTGCAGAAAAATCAACAAACTTGACAACGGAAGTGAACACAATGTCAAACATACATTTGCAACACACATTTTAAAGAATGAATGTTTTATTTCATCAGTTGCTTTGAAATAGTGCATTTATTTCATATCATATAACTTTATAATATGAGATACATACTGGTTTGTGAGTTTGGTCATGCCAAGTCTTAATTCATCTTAACAGCTTCATTTGTTTAAACATATTAAAGAAAGTTGACTTTCTTTATAATATAGAGTCCATGGGTACAAACTGACACAAAGTTAGGTTAAGCTTGTTATACATGACATTATGCTGGTGCCAATGGACAACATAGGAAATTGCTCATTAAACAGGGTGATAGTCAGCCCCTGAATTTGTTTTAAAAACAAATTGAAAATAAATCCCCATTTGTCATTCTAACATCAGAAAGGAGTGGAAATTTGAGCAAAAGAAAGTTGGGGCAGGAACATTCACCCATTGGTTCATTAATTTTTAGGGAAGTGACACTGTGAAATCTTGATGTTGAACTAATTAGGGTATAATTTTTCTATTTCCCTCTGGCTTGGGGGTACAGAGGACTGCTGGGAAGAAGGGAAAGATACATTGTGCAAGCTGCCTTCTGTGCAATGTAGGATGCAACCCAATATGATATCAGGGTTACAGGAGCAGAAAAACTGGCTGGATCTTCCATGGGGGGCAGGAACCAACTAAGGAACTAATGCAATTCAACAAAGTGTAAATTAAAATGAACAACACTTTTGAAATTAAAATTAGTGGGAAAACAAATGATGTTTCCTTGCACAACGCTAGCCAACACAGCTATCCACCAGCAGCTTCAATTCACTGATCACCCAATATTACTCACTTGTGACAACGGAGAACACCAGGACAATATGATAGGTCCCATCATCATCACACTGCCTCAACTGCTGTGGCTAAACCAGAACATTTATGCCAGACCAAAACATTTATTTTACCAGTTCAGAAGATCAGTCCTTAAGTGTCTTTCAAATTAGTAACCATATCACCCTGAGAAATGCAATGTAACCTCTTAGCCAACAAGGTTGATTTTCATAGCTCATCCTTCAAACCACTTTAGCTCTTTGCCAGCTTAAAAGGTCAAGAAATCTATAAACAACTCTGCATCATTCAATTACATGCAGACTTTCTTTTTTTAAAAAAAACATAGCTAGTCCTGATCCCCAGTGCTTTGTATAGTTTAGTGTCACATTCTGCTCCATGTTACTGTAAAGGATTGTTCTCTCCCTCCCTCCCTTCCCCAACTCTGGGGCATAATAAACAGATAGTATCAGTATTTTCACACAATGAAAAACACACGCACACACAGACACAGAAAAATGTTTTCTATTGTGCAATTTATTCTCTCCGATGCAGGAATCATAGGTGCTGTTTGTAGCAACAGAGATCAAGTAGTTTTAAAAGAAATGTGGATAATATTAGCACAGTATGTGATGCACAGACTTTAGCTACGTCTGGTTCCCATGCAGCTCACAAGGGAAGGATGACTCCCCTCTTCAGAAGTTATACCTAGGGATGCTTAATGAAATTTCTCCCAAATGAATTGCTCCCTTGAATTACCCAACCTTTTCCCTGGAGTATGCACAGTTTAACGTAGCATTCAGTTCATGTGTACAAGCAAATTATATCACAGCACACTAAAAAGGAAACTTGCTGGATCACAGGAATGTTGCTCAGTCACATCAATATTCTGTTTTGCTCCACCACTTAACCATTGTGCATATGTGCTGGATCATGTTGGGTTGTGTATGGCAAACATCTGTGCCATATATATACCACTGATTAAGTGAATTAAAAAAAATTTCCCCAAGGGAGTGGAAAGCTGGGCATAATAAACCCATAGAATAATGGCATGGAAATGAATTTGTGAAACTACCCAACCCACTGCGAGTAGGAGAATTGTGTAGAGTGCTTCTCTGGTTTTGTCCTTCTACTTGCCAGTCAAATGTGAAACCTCCTTTTGCTGCAGGCATCCAGGGCAGGGTTGCCAGAGGCAGAACTTCTGTGTGCGCCTCAGTATCATGCAAAGTGCATCATTAAGTTGGAATTTTATGAGGTCACTGGGGGATGTTGGAACATTTGAAGCTGACAATCCACTATCAAATAAGGAACGATTTGTAAGAGTCTATGCCTTTGGGGTGTCAGTGCATCAGGTATGCCAGCACTTGAGCTTTCTAATCCATCTCACCCATAGCAGGTAGATTTGGTAACAGTTGGATTTATTTATTTATTGCAAAACTATCAGTCAGCTAAATGTTAGTTTTTAACTTTTAAAACTCCTTAATTAATTTATAGCAAGAAGAAGGAACTATACAGCTATGGGAGGGGGGGGTGTTTCCCACCACAAAATTTTTGAGCTAATAATAATGATAATAATAATAATTTATTTATATCCTGCCCATCTGCCTAGGTTTTCCCAGCCACTCTGGGCGGCTTCCAACAGGATATTAAAAATACGATAAAAGATCAAACATTAAAAACTTCCCAAAAGAGGGCTGCCTTCAGATGTCTTCTAAAAGTCAGATAGTTGTTTATTTCCTTGACATCTGATGGGAGGGAGTTCCACAGGGCGGGCACCACTACCGAGAAGGCCCTATGCTTGGTTCCCTGTAACCTCACTTCTCACAGGGATGGAACCGCCAGAAGGCCCTCTGAGCTGGACCTCAGTCTCCAGGCTGAACAATGGAGGTGGGTGCTATTGTTAAGCCTTTGTTAACTTGTAGAAAATCCTGAGTATCTAAGCATTTAAGTCTGGTATAAAAGAATCTAATTTAGGTACTTAGCTCTTGGGATGTTCCAACATCTTAAACTGAACAAAAGTCTCCTAAACGTTCTGCAGTTATAAGTACTCTTTCACAAATATTATGAGTACTCTTTAAAATATGGGTGACCATAATTCATTGTTTTAATGAAACTGGGTTAAATTTTAAAAGTTGCAGAATAATCTATGTCCAATTTATTTATTGGGAAATATGCTTGCATTAACCCAGCTCATAAATCAATGACCACAGAGAAATGTGCCCAGAGAGGACGTCTGGATCCCACTGAGTTGGGTCAGGCTTTGTTCTGCTTTGACAATTTCTTTAGAGCCCAGTATAGTTGTGAATACACTGACTACATACTAATACTTGCCTCTTGAAGGGTTCAGTCATCAGAGAACTAAATGAGATATATCCATTCACAACTAATGAACCAGAGTGATCCTGAACTAATATTATTTCTTGGACTATCAATGGATGGATTGCTAAGGAGATAGTAGCTCCCCGCTTGCCCCTCCCAAAATAATTGGTCTTTGAAAGGAAAGAGCTAGAGAGTTTTTCTGTTAGAAGAGTAAAAACTACCTCTTCTATAGGAAAAGGCCAAATGCAGACCTTGCCTATTCTTCTATCCCTTTTTCATTGGATGTGACTATCACCTGACTGCCCAGATTTAATCAAATTGCTATGACTTTGATAAAATATGTCATTTGTATGGTTTTTGTTTATTTACCTTGTATATCTACTACCATTGCATTTTGGCAGCAAGTGGAGCTTAACTGGGCCATATTTGGGGGGGGGGATATTTTATTATAAGCGAGTTTCTTTATCCCCCTGTCAATCCAACTATTGCTGGAGACTAACACAAGGAGTGGTCAGGATAATGACTTTAATCCTCTAAATATTAGCGCAAGATGTTTCAAAAATCAAAGACTATCCAGGTTCTTGCAGAGGCAGATTTAGGGTTGTTCGAGTGGTGTGCAAACACTGGGTGCTGAGCCAAGGGCAGTGGTGGAGAAAGAGGGTGCGGGGGGGGGTGCAAGTCGTCCTAGGTGTCATCACTGAGGGGGTGACAAAATGACAAAAATATGAGTTTTTAAAAATAATAATAATAAAATTGGGCTCATGAAACTTTTTAGTTCAGTCAACAAACGTAATGAAATGTGGCTGGCACTGGGCACCACACTGTGGTGGCTGGCACTTACCGCGGGGCCTGCAGCGTGCTCGAGCCAAGCGTCTCTCCTGGGAGTGACGTGGTGGCTTGAGCACCTGCAGGCTCCACACTGCCTCAAATGGCAGCGCAGGACTTGCGTCTGCCCTCCACCTCTCCCTACAGCTGAGGGGGAGGTGGCGGAGAGGCACCATGCAGCATGCCCCACCCCCATGGGCAGCTCACCTTCCCACCTGCAGGACACGTGCGCCGCACCCATCACACGAGTGGCTAGTTAAGCCGCTGGCCAAGGGGGCACAGTCTCAAGGTCTGGTAAGCTGGGCTTTGGGAAGGAGGCTTGAGGCTCTCTGACAGGGTCCTTGAGTCCTCCCACCTCCTTCCCCAAGCCTAGTTAGCACTTTTCCAGCTTTGGGAACTATACAAATAAATGGTAGAAATGTAATCCTTTGTGATTGGGGGATGGGGTCTGTTAATTTTAGCTATATTCCACATATTTGCTTACAGACATAAGCAGCATACCTGCCAATTTATGAAGTTTCCCCCTGACCTTGGCAAGAAATGGGAATAAAAGTGGGCAAAAACCTTTCCTTCTTATCCACAAAAGTTTAAGAAAGTAGAACACCTAGAGACATCTACGAAAAAAATCTAGCTTGGAAACTTCCATCAGCTGCTTGTAGGTCCCTAGCTATTATCACTGACTTTAATGCTTATTTCAAAAGTTAAAAGCATCTCTCTCTTCTATCTTCCTTTTTTTAATGGGAAAAAACGTCACCTAGAGAGAAAGTTTTCTGCTGGTCAGTGGAGGGGGAATAAATTGTCTGCAGTCTCAGCAATTTGTAGAGACATGCAGTAGCCATTGATGGCACAGCCTCAGGCACATACATGCAGCAGCAGTGGAACAGAGCACAGTCATCAAAATGTGCAGAATGCAGCCAAGATGCTCTTCTCCCTCATCTGCACTGGGTAAAGCAGACTTCCTCAAACTCGGCCTTCCAGATGTTTTGAGACTACAGCTCCCATCATCCCTGACCATTGGTCCTGCTAGCTGGGGATCATGGGAGTTGTAGGCCAAGAACATCTGTAGGGCTGAGTTTGAGGAAGCCTGGGCTATAGTATGACAGAATGTGGCTGCCAACAGGAAACAAACCAGTGACAAACACTACAGGAACTGAGAATTAGGGGAAATTGGTTATTATGCAATTACATTTTTCAATAGTTTCCCATGAATTAGATCAAATAATAGCAGCAACAATTTAAAAATCTATTTAAATGTGACTGCTAGGCTAATACTGATAAAGACTGGGATAAAAATCTCCCCTTAAAAAGTTTGTTGGAAGGCGTTGAAAAGGTGCCAAAAAGGCAATAAACATGGCACCAGCCTGATATTTTATGGGAGGGGTTTCCAAACGTTAGATGCTGCTTATCCTATATCACATGGGCTGGGTGTCCTCAGGTATATGCCTGAGGTCCTCTATGGCAGAGTGCAGGATCACTTGGGAAGCAGACTGAAGTGACTGGATGCCAGCTGAGCAGAACACAACCCCAAAGCTGTTTTCTTTTCATTCATCATGACTCCGTAGCCCCTGAACCTAGGGGGCGCTGTCCCAACTGCCCTATCTAAAGCATTTCAGCTTTACAGATGGAACTATCCACGCTTTCCTTCCCCAGGCACTGTTCTGGGGGTTCTCCTGACATCCCACCCTGCCACAAGCCAATTTCAGGGGGCATGTGGGATGGGGAGGGTGGAGGACCCCACAGCACAAGTGGAAACCCTTGCATAGGCTTCCGCTGACAGGGCTAGCTGGGTGATTCCTGCCCTGCATAGTCTACTTCTGGTACTCATAGAACTTACCCCTGTGTAGCACTGGAAGGTAGAAGGGCCAGTTATTCCACAGAGTTCTACTTGCTGTTCCTGATTCAGCTAATCATAACGTTAATTACTAAATGACAAAAAGAGGCAAGGAGGCACTTTTCTCCTTGGGACAAAAGACACAAATGACAGGCAGACTACATTGCAAGTGATGTGCAGCCACACAGGCAGCCGTGGGGTAGGACAGAAAGGTTTCACTCCATTTGTCAGCACTCCTGGCCAAATACTTACCTTGCATCTGTCTTTCCCAGGAAGGATCTCAGTAAACAAACAAAAGTCCCCCCCCCAAAAAAAATGCTGTTACTTTTTTAGTGTTCTGTATTGCTGATGATGCAGAGGAGCAGCAAATAGCCCTTTTAGCAAGGCAGAAGGTGAGGCTACCCAGCAGTTTGTGTGGAATATGAAATCTAACGGAGACTCCTGTAACCATTTGACACGCAGTCCTGGTTTTTTCCTGAGCATCTAATTTTGAGGGCAGGGTCGAGCTGTCTTATTTGAAGCATATAAAGACTTAACTGCCATAGATAATGTCAACTCAAATTATTATTTCCTTTCCAACATAGATTATAGGATGAGGGAACATAAATGGGAATTAAAAAATAAATTCAGCACATATATCAGAAAGCACCTTTTCATGTAGAGAATAATAAATGCTCGGAATAGCCTGCAGGCAAAGTTGTTGAGGCAAAAAGTATCAGTGTCATTCAAGAAACAATTAGTTACCATCCTCAGGTAAATAGACTACTAAAAAGGATATGTCTTGATGGACCAAATGACCTTTATTCATTCTCCAAAATACATCTCATGTTCTTATAATTCTATTGAAGACTATTTCAGCATTTTGGCCTCAAGCAATGTCAGGTTTTGCTTGAATTATTCTGCTCACAGGTTCACTGCTGAGGCTATTCCTTTGCTGTACTCTTGCAAATAATGCAAACAATGGCCAGACTTTCCTCATAACACCACAGCAACACCTTCACTGTTTATTCAAAGCACATACTGAGCTGCGCCATTGTGTTACATTCTTCCTGTGACAAGCAACTTGATCCTTTGCATATTTGCTTGGAAGCAAGTTTCCTTGTGAATTCAGGGGGAATTACTCGCAAATAAGAGTCAAATCAGATGTGGTGCAGGAGGCTGCAGGTTATTAGGAACTCTCATTGTAGAATATATGAAGCTGCCCTTACCTAGTTCAGTATTGTCTGGGCACCCACCATCTCCCCACCATCAAAGTGAGGCTAAGACCTTTCTGTGCAGCAGATTCCCTATTGAGACAGTACTGTGCAACAACATAATGAATATATAATACATATAATGGGTATCTTCATGGGCTCTGCTCAAAGACCAGATCCACCAGGCTCCATCAGCAGGCTATTACTTGAATTCTATAGTTAAGAACTAGTGCCTGAGTATGATTTTCCCCTCCCAGACCATTTTCCATTTTAGAGAGCCAGTGTGGTGTAGTGGTTAAGAGCAGTAGACTCGTAATCTGGTGAACCGGGTTGGTGTCTCCGCTCCTCCACATGCAGCTGCTGGGTGACCTTGGGCTGGTTACACTTCTTTGAAGTCTCTCAGCCCCACTCACCTCACAGAGTGCTTGTTGTGGGGGAGGAAGGGAAAGGAGAATGTTAGCTGCTTTGAGACTCTTTCGGGTAGTAATACAGTGGGATATTAAATCCAAACTCTTCAAACTCTTCTTCCCTTTTAGATTGCAATTCTGAGGGCAGGAACTGTCTTCATATTGATATTTTTCAGCTGATGTTGGATCCTTTCATTCGGTGAAGTGCAAGGTGGAAGAATGCTATAAAGAAACAAACAAAGAGGCTAGCAGTGGAGTCTTTCCCAGTCCTTCTGGAAATGAACCAACTACCTCAAGGGATATCACATGGAAGAAGGAGCAAGCTTGTTTTCTCCTGCTCCAGAGGGTAGGACCCAAACCAGTGACTTCAAATTACAAGAAAGGAGATTCTGACTAAACATCAGGAAGAACCTTCTGACTGTAAGAGCTCTTCAACAGTGGGAAAAGACTCCTTTGGAAGATGGTGCACTCTCGTTCCTTGGAGGTCCTTAAGTAGAAGCTGAATGGATATCTGTCTCAGATGGTTTAGCTGAGATTCCTGCACTGCAGGGGATTGAACTAGATGAGTGTTGGGGTAACTTCCCAATGCTACTATTCTGTGATTATAAACTTAAGATCTTCTGCATAACTCTTAGGAATAAAACCTCTCAGTGGGGATGGAAAGATCTGTCGATTTCAGTTCTCTCTGTTCCCAAATTTCCAAATCTAAAACTTACACACAGAGACATTAAAAATCCTCATGAAAATCCCTAGCATTTTAGTGAAAATTTATTAATAAGCAGCCTGGTGGGTGCTCTTTAGAAAGAGGTGTATTTAACCCTTTCATCCATTCCCCTTTTTTATTCAAAATGTCCTCCAGGCTGCTATTAGCTGTATGTAATGGACAACTACTAATAGGCTATAAACACCCTGCATTCTACAGCATATATCTGACTTTACTTCTGGGATTCCAGTCATTAAGATATATTCATTTTTGTAAAAACAAAAACAAAAAACAACAACCAAAAAAACCCCTTCTCATTATTTTTAAATAAACTATATTTTGGGCAACTGTGACTGGATTAACACAGATAAGTGTTATTTAGGCATTCCGTTTACTTTGTTCATACTAAGCTGGTGTGTAGGATTTTCTGGATTCTATCAACATGGAAATGGTTGAAGTGATTGTTTGAAGTGATTGAATTGTAGGGGGAGATTAATTATTCAAGGATAATTAATATGAGAAACAAATTGATGTGATTTTGCAGAGATAAGGATCAGAACAAGTGACATCAGCAGAAAAGGAAAATGAGTAGGAAGTCTTAAAAAGAAGTAGAGAGGTTCTCAGTATCAGAAGGTACATTATTAAAAAACAAACAAACCTGAGTCCTGGGCCTGGTGATAGCAAAGATTGTCTACACAGATCTGAAAGGAGGCTGCCCTCAGCCGTGCATGCATACAAAACTATGCTATAAATCCTGGATTCCCATTTCTCACTGTCTTTATGCATAGTGCTAAATGGGCTTTTTTCTCAGCCGGAACTCACTGGAACTTAGTTCTGCCACATCTCAGGTGGGCGCCATTGCCATTCTAACAGAATGAGGGAGGTGTTCATGGGGACTTCCAGTACCTCTTTTTCTAGAAAATAAATAGCACCAATATGCTAAAGATTGTTTCATTCACAGCCAACACAACAACATCTGATTCACAGTTTCCACCTCCTCTTTGTGTCATGGTAGAGTTGTCACCTTTTATTGACAAGTATGCTGCACCATGGGAGGATGAAATCCACTAGGTTACACATCAGCTACAAAAGCAACTCAATGGTTAGGGCAGAGCCACTATGTCAGCTTCCCACCAGGTGGGTGACCGTTACTTAATGTGAGTAGGCCAGACAAGTTAGTGGGGAGATTGGTGGGGTGCAAATGCACTGGAAAAGCAAATCCAATGCAACTGCCATTTTGTTCACACCCGCCAAGCTCCCTGCTGCTTCTTCTCTCCCTATCTGCCTCCTGGTAAACAGCAGCAACTCACCTGCCAGTAAGGTAGCACCATAGCTCCGTTCCACCTGGTGAACTGCTTTTGGTCAGCTGTTCAGTTTCTTAACTAAAAAAACAGCAGTTGGCCAGGAGAAAAAGCATACAAAGTTTAAACCAAAGGCAAAATTCTGCATTATTTATTTATTGTTGGCATCCATCTGTCAGCACTGTGATAGCGACATGAACACAGTTTGGAGCCGATCACCTGGTGCCAATCATTATTTATTAAATTTAAATGCTGCCCTTCATTGGTAGATTTCAGGATGGTTCATAACATAAAAATACAAGATAAAAACAAAAAGATACATGATAAAAGGCAGGACAAAAAAATGCCCCACAGAAACCAATAACCCCACTTTCCTTACCCCCTCACACATTGGTTTGTTAGGTTTCTATTTGTTTAAAATTCTTCCATTCTCCCATGTTCACATTAAATGGTAGGTTTTCTGCAGCAAACTTGATGTTGTGTCTTTTGCTGCTGTCATTATCTCAGCATTGAGCTTTGTAAATCCCACATCATGCTTCTTTACCATTATTCTTTGTTAGTGTTTTAATCATCTTCCTTTTGTTTCTCTCTTGTTTCTCCAACAAGACTATGAACCCCTGAAATGGCCTGCGATTGTGGGCAACCCCATACTTTTGCAAGTTGTCTGCTCTGTTGTTGGCAGGATAACTCAAACTGTGACCACAGGCACAAGACTTCATATTTGCCTTCCCTCAAGTCCCTCTTGTAATTAACTTCCTGCTGCTTCTCTCCGATAACTGGAGGACCAAAACACTTTGAGTTCCACTCAAGTATAAATCATAGGAATGTAGCATTGCACCCTACTGGGCTGGGTCTTGCCTGGAGTTCACCAGACTTGCTCTGTACTACATGATTTCTCCTTCAATCCAGAAAAAAAACCCTAAGCAAACAACAGGAAATTACCCTTTAACAATCAGAGAAACTATGCAAGTTCTTGTCCCACAAGAACTCTTATATAATATAATATTGCACCTTCACATGCTCATATTTACTAGGAACTAAATTCCATTAATATAAGTTGATCTCACATTCAAGAGGTCTTAGGATCATAGTGTTAGCTAATTATTATTAATAATTCGGCAATCATTACAGTATTCTTTACTGTGAGCTATGTTTAGATAATGAAATGAAACTATACAGGTATTAATGTACAGACACGAACACTTCCCAGTACAATCAGGAACCCTTCAAAAGCTGAGTTCCTGATGATCCAGATAACACACAATTGCCCATACAGATGCTGAAATGAATGTGCATAGACCAGGGCTCGAATTTGCCATCATGACACTATAATGTATACATTGCTATATATTATTAAAACTGTAAATGGCTTTGGGAAGCTTAGTACTGCTATATGTTTGAAAAGGATAAAGAGCCTGATTCAAAGTTCCCATTTTACTATCCTTGTTAAGAGGTTTAGTCAACCCACTCAATATTTCAAGGGAAAGATCAATGCTATCTAGAGATTTATTCACTTGTCCCCCTACCCCAAGAATAATAGCTGGGACAAGCTCATTGGCCTCACTCTCTCCTGCATATCCCCATCCTCATCCCTGCAACCACCCATATATTGGAGCCAAAATGCATTGCAGTAAAGAGCCTCTTCTAGTGAACCAGACTCACATTTAATAGCCCTCATCTGGTGCTGATGCTGTAGTAATAGCAACAGGAACAGAGAAGAGGCAGTGGCAGCAGCAACAACTTGCTCATCCCCACTCTCCTTCTCATGCTATGCTGTTCCTCTTGGGGAAGGGGAGGATTAGTGGACAGGGCTTAATCCATAGCTGTCAACATTTTCCTTTTTTTAAGGGAAATTCCCTTATTCCGAATAGGATTCCTCGCAAGAAAAGGGAAAAGTTGACAGCTATGGCTTAATCTGATCCTTTGGGGTTTTAACTGGGTGTTGGTTCTTGTGGTCAATTGGTATGATTAATCTAGTCATGGGACAAGGAAGACTATTTTGTGTGGATGAAGAACTTTTTAGTGTGTGTCACTGTTTTGAATTGATTTATTTGTTATTTAATGTGCATTTAATGTAATTAATGTAATGTACATTTAATGTAATTAATGTAATGTACATTTAATGTAATTCACAATGCAAAGCACTTTGAGACTCTTTCCGAAGTGAGAACAAACTAATTAAATGAATTGTTATTATTGTCAATCAAATAATTATAATAATATGTAAATTTGACACAGTGCTTGGGACTCTCAGTCAGTACTGAGTATTGTGCATGTGTAGCCACAAATATTGGATATAAAGATCAATAACAAGGAAGTCAGGCATACAGCTTTCAGGGCATTTGTTTATTACCTTTCCAGCCCTAATGGGACCCCTAAGCTACTGACCATTATAAAAACATAAACCAGCAAACCAGCATAAAGTATAAAAACACTTGAATAAAACACTTATTACTTGAACTTTTAAGTAATAAGCAGAAGAACTAATAAATCAGCTAATAAATACCAAGATCCAGATTATATCACATTCTCAAAGAGTGCAGTGATATAATGTATATCTAAACTGTAGTCAAAATGACAAACTCAGATGGCTGTCTCAGATTCTGTAGCCTTGGTATCACTATCAAGAAGGCACCATACCATGAGTGAACCAGATGCACCTCAAATGGTGGTGAACATGAAGCATAGCACAGCATATTGTTGCCCCATGCTAGATTTATTTTCTGAGCAGTACAAATACACACCATCCAACTTTTTCGATAAAAAACCAGGACACACTCCTGAACAAGTCACATGAGCTGTCTCATGATGTCATCCTACAATTCCCCCCTCCCCCGAGCGTGACATGAGAGTGTGCAAGATCACGGCACCCAAAATGGCCACCGTGATCTCACACAAACAGATGAGATGTCCCATTTTTTGCGCGTCGAGATCCCCAAGCCACCCCCCTAAATAAATCACAATTTACATAGAATTTTTGTTTAAGGTTTTAGGCATAATTTTGGCCACAACTTTATTGAAATACATAATGTGAGTGGTTGCTTAGGCATTCGTTACGACTATCTGTCCCTGCCCCGGGACAGACCTGACTTCTGGATTCCAGGGGAAGTCAGTAAGGGAAAACAATATTGGGGAGAGAGTGGGGCTGAGCTGAGCACCGTACCGTTACCCCTCCCCACATACTCCCAGGGGCTTGCACGGCCCTAGCCCCTTGCCAGGGATACGAACAAAAGTATGGCAAACCTCTGGATTCACTTAACAGAATTCCCTTGCAGCAGCATTGGAGAAGCAGGCACAGCCAACCCTTACCTCTCCACCAACCAAATTTTAACCAATACCTAACCGCAACCTTACAAGTTGTGACGATTTGCTATGCAGTAGGCAAAAACCAGGTGGGATGCAGGTGGCGCTGTGGGTTAAACCACAGAGCCTAGGACTTGCCGATCAGAAGGTCGACAGTTCGAATCCCAGCGACGGGGTGAGCTCCTGTTGCTCGGTCCCTGCTCCTGCCAACCTAGCAGTTTGAAAGCACCTCAAAATGCAAGTAGACAAATAGGTACCGCTTCAGCGGGAAGGTAAATGGCATTTCCGTGCGCTGCTCTGGTCCGCCAGAAGCAGTTTAGTCATGCTGGCCACATGACCCGGAAGCTGTACGCTGGCTCCCTCGGCCAATAAAGCGAGATGAGCGACGCAGCCCCAGAGTCAGCCACGACTGGACCTAATGGTCAGGGGTCCCTTTACCTTTACCTTAGGCAAAAACCAAAAGGCACCAGCCAATCAGCCAACTGGACAAAATTCCTACCAGGCCCCTGCACCAAAAGCAGATGATCCCATGATAGGCATGTTGTTGTTGTTTAGTCGTTTAGTCGTGTCTGACTCTTCGTGAGCCCATGGACCAGAGCACGCCAGGCACTCCTGTCTTCCACCGCCTCCCGCAGTTTGGTTAGGCTCATGTTTGTAGCTTCGAGAACACTGTCCAAACATCTTGTCCTCTGTCGTCCCCTTCTCCTTGTGCCCTCCATCTTTCCCAACATCAGGGTCTTTTCCAGGGAGTCTTCTTTTCTCATGAGGTGGCCAAGGTACTGGAGCCTCAACTTCACGATCTGTCCTTCCAGTGAGCACTCAGGGCTGATTTCCTTAAGAATGGATACGTTTGATCTTCTTGCAGTCCATGGGACTCTCAAGAGTCTCCTCCAGCACCATAATTCAAAAGCATCAATTCTTCAGCGATCAGCCTTCTTGATGGTCCAGCTCTCACTTCCATACATCACTACTGGGAAAACCATAGCTTTAACTATACGGACCTTTGCTGGCAAGGTCATGTCTCTGCTTTTTAAGATGCTGTCTAGGTTTGCCATCGCCTTTCTCCCAAGGAGAAGGCGTCTTTTAATTTCGTGACTGTTGTCACCATCTGCAGTAATCATGGAGCCCAAAAAAGTAACAGGAATAGCAATGTCAAACGCAACAGCCCTAAATTAGGGAGAGTGGGCGGGCGATCCGATGCATGCAGCAAAAGAGGCTGAAAAATCTGTGTGTCAAAAATATACAACCTTTGGACCGACCCTCTAAAATGGTAACATCAAAATCTCCCCAACAAACCAACTTAGCCCAATCACAGTCATGGCCATCCATAAGGTTCCACCCAGTAACCTAGAAGGGGTGTCTTGTTAGACTCCACCGCAACACGTGCTCTCCATGAAGGAGAACATGCTTTTTGGGACACTTAGTGGGTATGCAAATAGGTAGAACTGGTATGCTGGAGAACTAATGACAAGCAACAGTATGTCCAAAATCACCTGGTGAAGGTTGTGTTATTGCGATGTATTACTTTTACTGTTTGATTTAATTAACCTTCTGGTCTATTGTAGCATCATATCAAGGAAGAAGATCATTATCTTGAAGAGAACAGGGTGGCTGCCAGCAACAGAACCTCTCATGCCCCATAATACCTAGAAATCCTAGCCCTGAACTTTTAAGTGGTTGAATCTGCTCTCTTCTCTAAAGCGTTAAGTCTCCCACAGCTTGTTACACTGTGTGGGAATCTTCAGCCTGCACCTGGACTAAGGAGCTATGCTGATTGCCTGCCAAGTATTAGTTTGTCTTCCATTCTGGTGGGAAACTGTTGTGTTACCCAGACACCAGCTGTGGCTTATGAAATGATCTTTTGCTTTTGTGAAAAAGTGATGTGTTCCCCAAATATCAGCTGTGGTGGATTCTAATATAAGTCACAAGCACATCTCAACGAACTGAGCTTCTACGCAGGCCAATAGCTGGCAGATGTTGTGCGCCTGACAGGACTTTGTGTCCATTGCCATTCAGTAGGGTTCCTGCTCACAAAAGGAAAGGGAATAGAATACCAGTTTTTGCTTTGTTTTCTTTGCCTTGTTCTGTAGTGCGTCATACTCCTGCTAATAAAATCTGTTTATTAAAGAGCAAATCTACGTGCTTTGTTGCCTTGTCTGAATCCCCCAAAGAACCAATGCCCTTCTGGCAATATATGTGCCCATGGCAACATATCACCCTCCACAACTGGTGATGTACATAGTCTTGTCATAATTATAATCACTATGTAGGGATGAAAGAGCCTTTGCACAGAGGACCTGAATCAGGACATAATTTATCGGAATACCAAATACTGGCCATATACAGCTGTAGCTTTAGATTCTCACCCTGTGCTTATATTACTGAATAGTCAGCAACAAAGTATTTTTCCCATCAGACTTGTATTTTAATTGTGGGCAGTGAAGCAGACTTTACCATTTTGATTATAAGGATAGCTTATAACTTGGGAAAATGTAACTTCCAAGGTTTTTTATTAAAAATTGTTTCTAAAAATGCATATGTGCAATTAAACAATATCAATAAAAATCAGCCCAGAAGACCAAGCCTCACATTCAAAAATAAGGATTTTCCCAGGAGAAACCAAGATAACAATCCAATTAAGCTGTTGCTGTATGCAAATGAGCTCTCACACTCGAAACTTTCATAATACAGAAGGCATCGAAAAAGCTAAATAACACATTTCTTGTTATATTTCAAACAAGTCAAGTGATAAGTTGTCAAAGAGGTAGGTAGGTTTCAGGTGAGTAGGAGCAGAAGGGAATTGGTTTATGAAATATATTTAATGATGGATGACTTCTGAGCACTAGGGGAAAAAATCATATCATTGCTTCCCAATTAAAAATTCATTAGGACTTGCAAGGCCTGGATAACATTTGGTAAATAGAAGCAGCATGTGAAAAATTTGAATGAGAGTAAGGGCTTAATAGAATAATCAGGGCTTGAACTAGTGCACCGCAAAACAACAATACATAAATATGTATGCACACAAGGCTGAATCCAGCTTGTCCTACTTTTTCTACTTCCATTGCCTTTGATTTTATTGGTATCAGTTGGACTATAATGAAGCAAGCAAGGTTTGCCCTAGCAACTTTGGAGCTAATTAATCCACTCTTATGTAGACTGATATGATGCTGCAGTTTAAAGCAGCTCATGCTTTCAGAGGGCACAATCCCCTGCACACACAGAACTCAGTGATGGCTCTGCCACTGTCTTGCTGCCTTACATCAACTCAGCATTGACATCTGCTTCTCATATTAAAATTTGAACACATGACATTGCATTATGCAGAGGCAGGGCACAGGCCCATTTAACTTAGTACCGTATATTCCAACAGATTGTGTCTTGATAAGGGATCTGACAGAGGAATTTCTTGGGGCTAGGTTTTGCTGCTACTTGCATAAAGGCCTCTTGTATGGAGTTTTGACCATTCTCCTGTAATATTTTTAAAATAAATTGTGGCTAATGCAGCTTGCTGGATATCTCCACATGCTCACCTTTCAGCCTGAGTGGCCTCATTCCTGGTGGAGATAGCAGTGTGGCATTGCAGCTTGACTTCCTTGTCAATACTGCCCTGGCTTTAAAAGAAGAGCCTACTGGATCTCAAGTGCCCATCTAAGTCCAGCATCCTGTTCTGACAGTGGCCATCACAGCACTCTACCAACCTGCATTTTCCAGCAACTGAAATTCAGAAGTACCCTTTGGAGAGGAATAATTGGAGCGTCTGTTTGTTTCATCAGCTGTTGCTCCCTGTAGCCCATGCAACTGGAAAGTGAATCCTCTTAAACATTATTCTGATTCACTATGTTGCAGGAAAACTTGCCTGTCTCACCAGTGAACAGAATAACTGCATGTGAAGTGGTGAAAAAGGAATCCAAGTTTATTTCTGCGCAGAAGTTTGGTCCAGCGGGATTGTTCCACAAGACCGGACCCAGAGTATTGGGTAACACACCTCTTCATATACATTACATACATTCCAAATCCTTACATCCAATCCTTACATCCAATCAACTAACACTTAGTTCCCTTCATTCCCTTATGCAGCATGTAAGCATGGCCATTGCTATTTCCCTGTAATTGGTTTGGTTTTACCGCAGTGCGGAGCATGCTTAATGCTTCCTTGTGTGTGCTTCCTTGTGATTGGTTAGAGTTTGCCACAATGCTGAGCCTGCTCAGAACCATTGCATCTATGTGTCAAAACCTTATTTGGTGTGATTCCTGTAATTCATTACATCAACTATAGCGGATCGTGTCTGCACATGTACTGCTATTAGAAGATGGTTCTGTACTACTTTGGGTTGCAAGAGTTTGTACTTAGCTCCCGCCAAAGCCAGCATGCACAAATGCATTCAGAGCTTCTGTGGCCTACCAAACATATTCCAGGGTCATTCCCTACATTTCTATTCAATTGCCCACAATGTTCCAAAATTCCATTAAGGAATCACCTTAAAAGGTGCCTTTCTTTCATGGCTGTACAAGCATATCTCACATTTGTATGCAGTTCAAACAAGAGAGTCTCTTTATACATGACCGTCTCATTTAAATTATGCAAATTTCATATTCTATTCTGAACTTGCCTGTCAAAGTTATAAAAATAACTCCAAAGAGGAATGGAAGATACCTTGGCAGAATAAGTTATTCTTATCTTGTAATAATGTGCTGTGCGGCTGCATTACTATGTGTTTCTACATAATCACTATTGTTTGCAATGGAGTTACTGTTTCATTACATGAAGCTATTGAGAAATAACATGCTGTATCTCACAGTGGAAAAAGCTGCATAACTTTAGATGCTGAGAACATACCAGCAGGGCTCTTGAAGAGTAACATGTAGTGTAATACACTCTAGTATTATTGAATGTTCCCTACTATTGCTAAAGCCCTGAGGCCTATTTTTATCACAGGAAGACACAATGGCCTTCTACACCTACAGCATTTAATGAAGGGATCTCCTCTTTGAGGTGTTCCTCTTCCCCCCAAAAGTAGAATTTGTCAAATATTGTATTCCAGCATGTAATGTGGGTTTTCTACACATTCCCCTTGTTTTCTAGAATTGCATTTGTTGAATTCATTCTACATGCACCATAATTTCGTCCATAAGTTGATCCATTAGTCAGCTTGGAATGCTATGGACCCTACCTCCCCAATTCGAAAAGAACAAGACAAATTCCATTGTCTTGAAGATCCCTTATAGAGATATGAAACTAGGCTTCTTGTTAGTAATTCATCACCATCCTCTTCTTCCTCAATTTATGTACCACCTTTTCTCAAAAGATTCCAGGATGGTGTATATAATAACTGGCATGACTGTAACTCTGCGGTAAAGTAAATATCCTGCATACAGAAAGTCCAACATTCTATAGACCTCTGGAGAGCTGCTACTAGTCAGAGGATACCTAAACATGTTTGTTTATAAAATTAAGGCTGAGAGTCTCCACCACTGTTTGAGACCTGAGTTTGTTTATAATGTTTTCAAACTACATAAGAGCCTCAAAACATCCACGTCTCCTATGCATTTTACTACAATTTAAATTGTTTTAAATTGGCTTAAGAAAAAAATATTTTGCTTTGAATGGGTCACCAGCCCTCACCCTCCTTCTTTTTAAGCATATACCAAATAATAGCAATAAATCTTAAAACAGCATAGCTTGTGCATACTGAACAGCATAAGTAATTGTGGCCATCTAATGCATTTTATTCCTGATTTTTATGTGGGAATCATATATGTATGCGCGTGTATTGATGCAGAGCGAGAGAGAATGGATAATGCACTTCATCTTCTGTGATATGCAGATATAAATGATAAAGGAGCATTAAAATAATTTTAATTACTTGAAATGCACACTGGGCTTTAAGTCTTCAGATCTCCAGTTTCTAGAGTACGATTCTGATAATGATAAAGGTGATAAAGAAACAAACTCTTCTGAAATAATGCAGCAAATATGACAACTGGCTTGCCAGAGCAGCCAAATATGATTTCAGTGAGTCAAAGGCAAGATTTTAGTTTCCTGGAGGAAGAAGAAGAAATCAAAACACTACCAGAGCAGATCAACTTGGGACTTTCAGAAAAGGTAGCCTATGGCTTCAATTCCAAATGAACAAATCAATATAATTTACTTCTTTGTAATGATCCAGTACAGTGTGCATCTGCCAGTACTACATGCTCATTGAGGTTCAATGATCCATGCAAAATTTGCAGGGACTGTAAAAAGGAGTTTGGTGCTTGACATAAACATCCAAGCCGCTTTTTACTATCCCCCAAAGTTGTTGTTTTTTAATGTTTTGGCAGAAATGTTGCTGGAGGAAAAGTGGGCTGTTAAACATTTGTGTGCATGTGCTATTTTTCATCTATACATACCACAATTTTTTGGACCGGCTCCCAAATCTTTAGGATCAGAATGATATTTTGTGAATGGTAAAGCACATATTCAAACAAAGCAGGTATCCAGGCACATGATAAGTATTACAAACAAGTGTGTACAAATACATCATTAGGAGTCAAAAGTACAGTGATTGCTGCATTTTCTGATTCACAAAATCTGGGCTGTTCGGGGGGGGCACACCTTTTAGTAACACTTATTTAGAATGCACTGAACTATCAAAAACCCACAAAGTGTCACCTGTGGCCCCATTTCCAGAAGATTTGAGTCAGGATATGTGAAGTTCAGCTGTTTCAAAAATCTGTCCGTGATTTTAATTGCTGGAGTTCTCTTTCAAAATCCAGATCTAAACATGAAACAAAGTGAGGAAGATTTGCATGCCAGCTGGATTAAAATGACTGCATTGCAACTTTCTTCTCTTTAGGTGTCAACAATCTTCTTTTTAAAAAGAAAATAAAAAAATACATCTATTTGGAATTTTGAATGATGTTAAAGTTCAATATTATGACTGCTAATAATGATTTAATCATTTCTTTCCCATCACTAACCAAGCATAATTGTTGACAACTGGCACTTTGGCTGTGCTTCATTTTCAGCAGATGCCCTGAGGCAAGTTTAAAATGAAGAGGCTTCCTCTCCAGGTGGTCCAGCACCTGCAGTTCCTGGTGTTTGGTTGGTTATGAGTCCATTCACTGGCATCAACTGAAGTGGCTGATTGTTCCTGCTAAACCCCTTTTGCATCTCTTTCTTATCAGCATCTTATGATCTGGGAGATGATGCATTCTTCTTCTTCACAATAAGCCAAGCTTCGGATCTCTTTTCTTTGTCATGTTTGATATGAACTCTGTTGCCAGGTGACAGATTGTCTGAGGCTTTGACTGAGTAATGTCTGCTATAAAAGGGTTCATAAACTATCCTTGCCTTTTTAATCACACTTCACTACTTTTCTAAAGCCTAGCATCTTTTCGGGTTAGATCTTTTCCTAAGCCGCAACAAGAGTTCACAACCATGCTCTTTCCAAAGTTTGGCCTGGACAATGCCCAGGCAGTATTTAAAATGCTGTGATCTTGAGGAGACATCTTTCCACTTCAAAATGTTTGGCTCTACTTGCCAGGACTTTATCAAGTTTAAAGTGGGGAGGGGATAGGCTTTTTATTAAATTGATATAGAAATCCCAGGGAAAGGCCATAGTGGTAAACAGTAAACTTTGTGTGCAATCATTAGGATGTATCGCAAAGCAAATATGCTTAGGATTGGATGGTACCTCTTGTCTAATCACTAGAATGAATTTGAATATTAATGACACACATTAACACTGCTGCATTCACTTAAGGGCAGTGGTTTTCAAACTTGAATGGAAGAAACCCCACCCTTTTCATATAATCATAACTGCCATGGAATCCTGTGCTTTGCAAAGAATTTGGTGGGTGGTAGGGAAGAATTGATGCTTTTGAATTATGGTGCTGGAGGAGACTCTTGAGAGTCCCATGGACTGCAAAAAGATCAAACGTATCCATTCTTCAGGAAATCAGCCCTGAGTGCTCACCGGAAGGACAGATCCTGAAGCTGAGGCTCCAATACTTTGGCCACCTCATGAGAAGAAAAGACTCCCTGGAAAAGACCCTGATGTTGGGAGGGAGAAGGGAACGACAGAGGACGAGATGGTTGGACGGTCTTGAAGCTACAAACATGAGTCTAACCAAACTGCGGGAGGCAGTGGAAGACAGGAGTGCCTAGCGTGCTCTGGTTCATGGGGTCACGAAGAGTCGGACACAACTAAACGACTAAACAACAACAGGGAAGTTAGGCGCACATTCAGTTCATGACATAGAAGCCAACTCCTAGGGGCTGAAGTCCCTTTCCTCCCTGCCAGCTGATGGACATTGCCATTCAAATGATGTATGTGTGCTGTGTCTTCTGACTGAGTATGTGGTGCAGGGCTTACCTGGGCCCCCCAATATTTTATTCAAGTTAGCACCCCTGGTTCATGCAGAGCCTTATTGGATCTCACTGTTGCCCTCATGTGGACCGAAAGTACATTCTAGGCACACCCAACTTTTTCCTACGACTTTACATTGCAAAGGCAGTTTAATAGTGATGGACAAACTGCTTCAGGGATGTTCATTATCTTTTTGTGCAGTAACACTTGACAAACTCCTGAAGAACCCTTTGACATCTAACAACAGTTTAGAAATCACCCTATTAAATTATGTTTGTAATTTCAGGTTAAAAAAGAAAAAGAAAACATTTATTTCTTTATAAATTTCTGTCTGGCTATAATTTTTTTTTACTTTTTCTGTTCTTCAGATGCAGTGCAGATAATATTATTCTGGACAGATTTTTATTTTTTAACCTATGCAGAATATTTCTGAAGTTACACTTTTCTGACATGTTGTAGCTTCTAATCTCACACTGTCATGAACATATCATATATACACTCACATTATACTGGAATCAAAGATACATTGCTGATACGGCAGCTGTACTGAATAATACTCATCCCAGGAAGGAGGGGACACACTAGGAAAAAATACAGAATGTTTTCAATTCCCACAGAGTCCCTGGAAATTCCATCAGTGTCCACCAATCAGAAACTGTGTAGGTGCTGAAGACAACACCCAGAGACCCAACACAAACTCCTGCATCACCAAGGATATAGGATATAGTGTTACTGTCTTCTGTTTTCCCTTCCATAATTCCACTATTTCAGCTATTCTGCCAAAGCTCCTTTGCCAGAACAGCATTCCCTCTTTGTATCTTTGGTGTTCTACTGGGACAACTGAATATCTGGGTATTCCATTAGTATAGCAGAGCTACTATTGAACCCTATAGTTCCTCAGTCTACAGATTTCAAGTATAGGGCTGCACCCTATGTAATCATTTATATTTTCCTCAGTTTTTAAGCAGATTCCACTTATTATATCTTCTGCTATTAGAACTGTGTCAGGGATATGAGGGTTTTTTTAAGGAAGTAACTTCAAAATGCCTGTCCATATTGTTGTCAAAATAACTTTTACTATTGAAAACACCCTTGTAGTCCTGTAACTGTATTAAACCACAAGAACTTAATCAAAAGCTATTGCTATATCAGGCTTGATCTAGGACTTTTGTTTTTATAAAGATCAGGAGATGTTAGGGGTGTATAATTAATTTAACAGACTGCAGTTCCTGCTATCAGCTCTGAAAGTTTCCATACATCTTGTTCCAGACATGATTTTTCTCATAATATACTTGGTATTTCTACTATACCCAAAATATAAACAATATATCTTGAGTCAATGTAAATATGGTTGAACACTCCCTACTTATTGAACTGCAAAAAGTTCCAGGTGTAGAGCTTCAGTTTCTTTGAAGCAGATAAACTTATTTATTTGTTTATTTGATGATATTTCTACACTCAGTGTTAATTACACACTGAGTAGAGCTATCAAAATTAGTGGACATCACTAATATAGGTCCATTAATTTCCATGGGTCTTCTTTGTGTAACATTGGATGCATGCAACCATTTATTTAAAAGGATGAAAGTTGAACATAACATGAGTGAAGGAATAGGCACTCCTATCAGACAGTAGATTCACCACCCCAGATCAAATTCCCAGAGAGAGATTGTGTACTACATGCATTTACTTGTGATGCTTAACTCACAGCAATGTCTCTTTGCTTGTGTTTTGGCTGGGACTGCATGTGCTGCACCTTGATTTCCACAATGGAACAAAGGTGGGGAAGGAAGGAAGGAAGGAAGGAAGGAAGGAAGGAAGGAAGGAAGGAAGGAAGGAAGGTAGGTGATGGGCAAAAAGTCTCTTATCTTTCTGAAAATATTGCACCCATGGAAAATAAGGGACAATATTTTATTATTTCTAGAGGAGGGGGGCAAGAACTTTTTCCAACAACTTTGGAGTGAGTAGTGTACTTCCACATACCTCAAATGTACAAGGTGAGTCAAGGGTATCGATCACACACACACACACACAATAAAAAGGAGCTCCACACTTCAAAGGATCTCTTTACCACTTTCTGCTCCCCGCATTTCATAAAATGGCTTCAGAGTGATACTTGGATGTTTGTTTTCCTTCTGGGATTGTGCCCCCGGTTGTGTTTTGTGAGCTGGTCTCCGACCGTGATAAATTATCTATCTTATCTAGCACTGATATAACCTTATGTGATGTTGCATCACTCCAAGCCATTCCAGGATGTGTTGCCAATGGGAAGCAGTGTCCCAGGAGTGACATATTGACCCAATTAACACCAAAAGCTAAGCCAAACCAAAGCTTAGTTGGACACTGTTCATTAGTCTGGTTTTTTTTGTGTGTTTTTTTTGGTACCTAGTTCAGCTTCCCATTGAGTGCACAAAATGCATTAATTCATTTAGCTCACCCTAGGCTGCCCATTGAACTCAGTGTATGTATTGGGCCCAAGGTGCCTCCTTCGAATGGCTTTGTGCTATGTTGCTATATATCTATGGCTTGCTGGTTGTGGGCATCCAGCAACTTTCAGAGGAATGAGGTCACCTCTCAATGATGAAGCAACCAAACAGCCACTTGAAACAGCAAGCTTGGACTCAAATCATAGGTTTCCACAATGATGGGATTTTTTGGTGCACTGACCCATCAAAATAAAATTGATTAAGCATATAATATGCTTATGTTAAAAGGTTCGGGAAACCTTGGCTTTCTCCAGGCAACCTTTATCTATACATCCATCCAGACACCAACATGCACATGCATGGGTGATATAAATAAGTTAAGAGGAGCCAGATAACTAGATGCCATATTCCACAATGCATTCCACATTAATTGAAAGCTTAGCAAACATGTTTATTCATTTATTGTAGCATGGGGCAGGGACAACAACTGAAAGTCCTTCCCTTAGGCCATTTCTCATCCAATAATTCTTTTTGCATTACAAGGTAAAATGGAGCTGCAGATCCCATATTTAGCTTGTAACATGTCATTATTCCCCACACAATATCAAGGAAGTAATGGAGAAATGTGTGTTTTAAATAAAAAAGCAGTGTTGTACTTTTCTATTTAAAGAATATTTATTACTTATTTCTTTTAAACATATTGAGTTCAACTTACTGAGTTACACTTATACATTTCAGTCTGAGACACAGTAATAGTCTGTCACCTTATCAGATATATTTGCACTTTCCCCATATGTAGCTATATTTAACGATTCTTCAACCGGAATATAAGTTTCTAAGAAATGTATTAGAAGCATTTAAAGTCCTTTGGGAATTTTAGAAAATGATGTGGTTCCCATGGGAATTTGTATGCTGCACTCTTCTCTGTCCTCTCCTCTACCAGAGAGAAGCAGATAAGATGTACCATAGGAGTTACTAGCTGGATGATTCTTCCAGGAGATGTGAGCCATGGCTTCACAAATCTACTCCATTGGCAGTTTCTTATGTCCAGATTCCATCTCATTTTGGCTTGCATTTTTCTAAGAAAAGATGTTATTGTGTGTCTTATTGCTTTGTTGCTTTCATGCAACTTGAAGATCTAGCTATTGAAAATGTTCTCTTCCAGTTATCATTTCTCCAGAAGGGTTGAAGCTGCCTGGAAAAACAAGGAGCAACTTCACTGTGCCTTTAATGTATATGGTACAATAGATTACCCAGCTATTGTAAAATTGTGATGGAAGAAAACGGAGTGGTCAAAAGTTCTTTTTTAAAAAAATGCTATTAAAGGCACAGGAGCCCTGTATCATATTCAGCTTGGCAGCCTTAGTAAAGGTAAAGGGACCCCTGACCATTAGGTCCAGTCGTGGCCGACTCTGGGGTTGCGGCACTCATCTCACTTTATTGGCCGAGGGAGCCGGCGTACAGCTTCAGGGTCATGTGGCCAGCATGACTAAGCCGCTTCTGGCAAACCAGAGCAGTGCACGGAAACACCGTTTACCTTCCCGCCGGAGCGGTACCTATTTATCTACTTGCATTTTGACATGCTTTCGAACTGCTAGGTTGGCAGGAACAGGGACCAAGCAACAGGAGCTCACCCCGTCGCAGGGATTCGAACCGCTGACCTTTTGATTGGCAAGTCCTAGGCTCTGTGGTTTAACCCACAGCACCATCCATGTCCCGGCAGCTTTAGTAGGCTTTGACATAAAATTCTTTTAACAGCAATGCTTAGAAATGTGCACTTCTCCAAATTTTGCAATACAGTTTTCCAGCCAATTAAAATGTGTACTAAAATACATTTTCTAGGGCAAAGTGTACATATGAATAGGTGAAAATAATGTACAGAAATGCATTATACCAGGCAGAATTGTATGCCAAAACATTTCTTTTAGGAGAAATTCACACAAAAATGTTGATGAATTTCTATGCAGTCTTTTTTATTTTATTTTATTTTATTGCAAATATAGTGGAGAGCTAAACTGAATATGGGAAAAATAAGAAACAGAGAGAAGTTGAAATGGATGTACTTGCCCATCCCTAATAACATGCGTTATTGCTAAGGAAAGAAAAAGCCAGTGCTGATATTCATTTATTATAACTTTCAGGTGGTGCTCTCTCTCTCTCTTTCCTTCATCACACACAAATACACACACACACACACACACACACACACAGAGAGAGAGAGAGAGAGAGAGAGAGAGAGCACGTTTCTATAGCACTGAGTTTTTAAGAAGAGACTGAAAAGAATTTTAATATCCTCTCCTGCAGGACTTAGAAGGATTTGTGAGAAATTTTAAAAATAACCAACAATGAAAGAGAGTGGTGGATTTTTCTCTAGCATAGGTTTTCAAGAACAGACTGGATCTAACAAGAAGAAGAACAGACCTAACAGGGATGCTGTAGCAGTAGATTTCCTACATCAATGGGGCTGAAATGGATTGACCAGTGAGGTCCTTTCCAACTCTATGATTCTGCTATCAAATTTGTTAAAGACATGTTGGCCTCTCTGCCAGTAACAGGTGCTGGACAATTGAAGCTAATCAAGCAAATAGTTCAGTTTCCTTTACGTACTTTAAATTAGTGCTTTTTTCTGGGGGTACGCAGGGGTATGCATACCCCTAAACATTTTGTGAATCTAAGTTTGGCCTCGTTGAGGGGCAGTATTTCAATATGAGTAGGAAAATGAAAGATCCCCTAAACTTATTTTTAATGGAAAAAAGCACTGCTTTAAATAGAGGGGTTTCTTCCTCCTTCAGCTTTATCAATTTATTGCTACCATGAATGCACTGCGTATGCAGAGGAGGTGTACATGCTGTACTACAGGAAGAATGAACTATAACTAACTCTGTTTTCAAAGGGAATAGCAAGAAACTGACTTGTCTCATACAACCATGTCATGTATTTTTATTTTTTTTAGGATCTGCACATTGCCCTGATATTTTTGAGCTGATATACTGTCGTGGCTCTGAGCTGTGAAATCTTGGTTCAAATCTCTTCTCAAGAATGAACTCACTAGCTAGCCTTAGGCAAGCCATTATCTCTCCAGCCTCAGACCCGAACTACAACACAGGGGGAAATAATACTGACAGGGCTGAAATGATGCATATGAAGTGCTTTAAAAAATGCCGAGGTCCTATACCCAAACCAAAAACAAGCCCCATTGAATGCAGTAAGGCTTACTTCTGAGTAAGCACACATAGGCTAATCCTATCAGTGTATTGCAGCACTCATCTCATTTTCAGACCGAGGGAGCTGGCATTTGTCCACAAACAGCTTTCTGGGTCATGTAGTCAGCATGACTAAACCACTTCTGGAGACGAAAATGCCGTTTACCTTCCCACTACAGTGGTACCTATTTATCTACTTGCACTGGCATGCTTTTGAACTGCTAGGTTGGGACAGAGTAACAGGAGCTCACCCCATCGTGGGGATTCAAACCGCCAACCTTTTCATCAGCAAGCCCAAGAAGCTCAGTGGTTTAGACCACAGTGCCACCCGCATCCATCATTAATAGTAAGAGGCCTGATCTGAACATGTGTGACGAGGCCTTATAAATGGTTGGCTATGATGACTGTTGGGGGACACAGGTGGGGGACACTAGGACTTGCCGATCGAAAGGTCGGCGGTTCGAATCCCTGCTGCGGGGTGCGCTCCCGCTGCTCGGTCCCAGCGCCTGCCAACCTAGCAGTTCGAAAGCATCCCCGGGTGCAAGTAGATAAATAGGGACCGCTTACCAGCGGGAAGGTAAACGGCGTTTCCGTGTGCAGCTCTGGCTTGCCAGAGCAGCGATGTCACGCTGGCCACGTGACCCGGAAGTGTCTCCGGACAGCGCTGGCCCCTGGCCTCTTAAGTGAGATGGGCGCACAACCCCAGAGTCTGTCAAGACTGGCCCGTACGGGCAGGGGTACCTTTACCTTTTATGATGACTGTTGAACCTTACCTCTTCTCCCATGTTACCACAGACAGCCTGTCTTGCTTTCAGGACACTGCTCTACTTACTAAGCCAAATCTAGGTGACAAGGTTTTTTCTTTAAAACAAAAACAACAAAAACAACTTCAGGTTCAGCACCTTCCATAGGCACCTTCCTCTTGTTCTTCATAAAGTCTATCACCTATCAAAATTTGTTATTTCTTAAACATAGAACAACACATTTAAAGAAAGCTTTCAAAAACATGATACTTTTTTTCTTTGCAAGACCACCTAGAGATATAAAACAAATGGAACTAGAAACAAACAGATGCAGTGTGGAGAGCTCCTGTTCAGGACACATGATGCTTACCTATTTTCCACCAGGTAGGAATTGCCCCCTCCCACCTACTTGTATGGGGGAAAATATAAGATCCTGTGACCCACGTGTGTGGGGTAAAATAACAAAAGAACTCACCAGCAGGATAGAGCTCCAGTAGCAATATAACATGGGAATTTAGGATGTTAAAACTTGTCATGTCCCATTTAGTTCACATGCAGCTCTACCCTCTTTCTAACCCTCTTGCAATGAAGAGACCACTCACTGCTAAGTTTAACGTGGTTTAATTACAAAGGGCAGGTTCATGTGTTTATCCAAGCAGCAACAAGGAGAACACAGGCAGAATACTCTTGGGTAGAAAATAGAGTATTTTTTCTAATACATGTGCTCTTTGCTTTGGAGCTTGCTTAGATGTGTCCTCTCATGGCACAGAAAGAGAGAAAGGAAGAGAAGGCTTCACTTCCTCCCTCACAGGGGGAAGGAAGAAGGAGTATGGCCTATCTGAGTCTAGGAAACAAAGCTCTATTGTCATAACCCCTTCATGCACCAACTAGCCCTGTGCTTGCCAGTTGTGTTTGACTGCAATTTCCCACACCACCCTCCATTTCTCAGCATTCTGTGCTCACTGAACTGTGTGTACAACAGGCTGTGTGTACAACTGTGTGTACAGCAGGCTGTGTGTACAACATATTTTGAAAACACATTGAAAACATGTTGCTTCTCCCAACTGTAGTTTGCATCCTCACTGAGTTATAATTTCCAGCATGCTTAACAAGCTACAGTACTCAGGATTCTTCAGGGGAAATCCTGAGATGTGGTGTGTATGTAGCCTCAGATCTCATTTGGCCATTTTGTAAGGGTGCCCCTTCTTGGTTTACCTCCCCCACCGCAAATATGCTTTTATACTCCTGCAAACCATGGAGATTCCCCCATCGCTGCTAGTATCTTGAGTGTAAATGGTGCCAATTTCACTCCATAACGACTGGCATTCAGAGCACAGAAATTGCTGTTAATATTAAAATATGACAATGACCTTAGCTATAAAATATGAAAATGAGTGTTAATGTATTATGTGAGGGAGATGTGAATGTCTTGAGCACAATTCCATATTGCAGTTCCTTGCACTTGCTAATTCATAGTAAACACTGCATATTTTATACATTGGTATACCATACCATAAATGGTTGGTCTTCCACATAGCAACACTATAGTCTTGCTTTATTGATCCTGTGAGACTGCTTACCTATTGCACATCTCTTACCATACAGCTGGGATGGAACAGCCTTAATTGAGAGGCAGTGAGTGTTGGTCCTTGCTTCCTCACATAGGAGAGGATCCTTAGGATATGGGGTTGGGCCATCTCACCCTAGGACATGGCAGCACTCACAAAAATGCCACAAGTTAGCACTGACTACAGATTTCTCCCACCTTCATGACATAGCCCAAAGTATATCACAAAGGAATAATTGCATAGAATTTTCAGATGAGTTGTGCCTTGCTTCAAACCTGAAGAAGGGGAAGCTCTAGGAGGTTAATGTGGGGGAATGGCAGGGGGTGTTGGTGAGCCGAGCAAACAGGGCACAGCCCCCAGTATGTTATATGTCTGATACCACACTCCCTTTAATTAAAATTGTACAGAAAAATAATCTGACTTCCAATTGCACAGCTAAATGAAGTTGCTGGACCAAAAGTAAATTAACATTGATTGCAGGGCGAATAAATTGAGCAGATTCTGAAAGTCCTGATTTATTGAGGTGAGAACTGTTCCTCAACCCATTAACACAAAGATTTAATTAAAAGTGTCATGGTTTTTAGCAGCAAGTGCAAGAAGAGGTAGCAGTCATTATATATATATATATCAAGATATCCCTCAAGTAATTAAGGAACAAAAGAAGAAAAGGCACACTAGCCTGGGAACTTCCTCTCTGCCCAGAACATTGGAGGCTATACACCACACCCCCTCAACAGTATTTATAGGAACTCAAACACTGAGATCCTGCTCTGTTCCAGTAACAAGAAGCCGAAAGCACCAGCCTGAAGATGACGAGTGAGACCTCGTCGAAACGTCGCCTAGACACCCCAACTTTTACACGGGAAGACACCCGAGGACACCAAAACCTGCATTCCTGTACCCGTGAAAATCTACGAAAGCAAATATATATATATATATATATATATATATATATATATATATATATATAAAATTTGCTATTTTGATAATGAAAATAATCAATAGGCAAATTACAAACAGCAGCAATCTGAAATTAGATGAGTGGACATTATTAACTCTGAAGTTCTGATGACAAACACCAAACATAGGAATGACTATTAAAATGTATCATAACTGTTGCTCTCTCATGAGCCTTTGCAGAAAATCACAGGCTCTTTGCTGTTGTGTGATTAAGTCCTGCTCTCCTGGAGAACAGAACTTTCTTGGGAAATATTCATCACTTTTAGTGCTGAAACCAGGACTGAACTATCTATACAGCACAGAAGATGATCCCTGTGTATAATCCTATGAAGCTGCCAATCAGCGATACCTAGGACCTTCAGAAATACCACTCCTCTAGTTATAATCTCCCTTCAAATGCTCTGTAATTTTTAGTATGATTCAGAGTGATAAATTGTTGCTAATATTCTTTCAGCGTGAATTACTTCAGACTGAACTGAAGCCGAAGCAACTCCCTGTGTGAGACTATCTATAAATAGTTGGAGACATGAGAGTTTCAGAATAGCTCAGGGACAATTTATTTTTTTCAGTCATATACATAATCTGATCCAGATTAATATTCCGAGTGAATACAAAAATGGAACACAAATACTACAGAAAAAAATTGACTTCCACCAGAAGCAGTGATTTCAAGACACGAACTTGTGTCTTCAGTTCATCATGTATTAAAAAATGGAACAAAATTTCTGAAAGTAGTGGTGTGGTATTAAGACAATGAATGGCTATGGATGTGATCTTTTCACACAGTGCCTAGTTAAATTATGGAATTTTCTTCAACAATATGTAGTGATGACCACAAACTTGGATGGTTTCAAACAATTTCATGGAGCAGAAGGCAGTCAATGATGTCTATGTTCTTTCTTCACTGTCAGAGGCAATGTGCTTCTAGATGCCAGTTTTTGGGAATGACAAGGAGGGATAGTACTGTTGCCCTCATTTCCTTGCTGGCAGCTTCCATAGGTTACTGGTTAACCAGTGCAAGAAAAGCAGACAGGACTAGATGGGTCTTTGTCATATTCTTTAATGCTTAGGTGCTATAAAGGCAACCCAGGAAATGTAAAGAAGAAAAACTTTGCAGAACCTCTGCAGAACATAATTTTATATCTGATTGTGTAGCTTTAATTCATTTTTATTTTTATGGAGAACTTGTAATCATCCAGATGTTGTTGACCACAACTCCCATCACGTCTCAGAACTGGACATTCTGGCTAGGCCTGATGTGAACTGTAGTTTATCTACATCTGGAGTGCCACAGGTTCTCACTCCCCCTGCCTGCTCCCTGCCACAGAAGACGGCACTTCAAAAGCATTTTGGGTACAGAAATGCACCACAGATGGTGTCCATTTCCACAAAAGTCAGAATGCAAATAAAATGCCAAGCTTTCTGGCACAGTTATGTGTGAGAGTTGATACTATATATAGAGAGAGAGAGAAACCTATTTGAATTCCACAAAGTCTTACAGTCTTGAAGGACCAGGCAGATAATCAAGGATGCTCCAAGCAACATATTGCTTGCACAGACATTCATTTCTTTCCTCCTCTTATATCTGTCTTAGCCCAGTCCTCACATGCATTTTTAATCTACAAGGTGACTTTTATCCATTATTTTCATGTGATGAACACTCTTGCCCACAGGGGGAGTTCAGAGAATGATGGCATCCTGGAAAAAAAATGATTGAGAGCTCAATTTCTACAGAATGTGTTAAATTTGTGAGGTCACAGAGTAAGGATGCATTAAAAAGGAATGTCTATGACTCAAAGACTATGAGATAAGAATTATGGAAGAAAAGTCAGGTTACTAAACTGAGAAAATCTAGCATCTCTCTCCATAAAATAATGACAACCATAGAATCACAAGTTACTGGGGACACTATAGACTATCTAGTCCTACCCCCACCCTGTGTAGAGAATTATCAGGAACCACAGATAATGAGACTGGTATACTTGCACTTAGCCTCTAACATTTCACATGTCAGTGTAGGAATACTTTTGCATACTTGTTTAACACCTTATTCTCATTTCTGCCAGTGATTTAGCTGGCCAGGCTTCATAAAACAGCACTGTAGTTGGAGCACATGTGGATAATTGGAAGTAAAATATGGGTTACTCATAGATGAGATCATTCAACATTATTTTCTATGATCTGGCCTTTGAGAACAGGATACTGGAATGGATTGGCTTTTTCTATGATCTAGCACAGATCTCCCTACAGTCAGAATATATATTTCACACACCTGTAAATAAATGAAGATTGTAATACACTCTGCATTATATTCATAGATTCTCTTTTCTTAAAAAAGGTCATAATAATAGATGTAGTGATGAAAATGAAGAGAGATGCAAATAATATACTATTGCAGAAGAAATAAGAGTGACATGGGAATGGGCCAGTTAACTCCTGCAAACAAAATCAGAATATCCCCCAAAAAATAGAGATACTCCTGTATCTTGTTGCCCAAATAAAATATATTGTACTTCAGACACATAGCATTTCTAGGAAATTCTTAAAATATTTTGATAACAAAAATGGAACTAGGTCAGTGCAGGCTTGGATCTTATTTAAAAATAAAAATGGAAGAAGAGCCTGCTGTATCATCTATTCCAGCAACCTGTTCTTACAGGCCCCACTAAGATGTAGCATTAAGAGTACTCTCCACATGCATTCCCCCCTTTCCAAAAATGGAGCCAAGTTCAGTTCAGTTCTCTCTCACCTTCCCTTTCATTCTACAGTCCCCTGCACCTTCTTTGCCCCGAGCAGGGTGGCACAACCAAGATCAAATTAATTAGGGTCTCACCTGCAAAGTTTATTCCCCTCTAGAAATCTGTATTTTAAACCCATATACTTGTATCTCACCTTTTGTTTACCCATTATGGCCACAAAGTTTTCAGAAATCATGTGTGAATGAGAGAACAATTTAGGATCCAGTCACTGGCATGAGGATTTAGGAATTTATAATTGGTGAGAAGAGAGAAAGGATAATAAGATGATTTTCCCCAATCACTTTTTAGCTACAATTCCATGCCTTGAAATTCCATGACTTGGAAATACATTTCCTATTGAACACAGTGGATCTTGCTTCTGAGAAAACATGCAAAGGTTTCAGCTGCCTAGGAGTTTCCAATTAAACCTGATTTTTTAAACATCAAATTCAGGAGTGGGGGTTAAAGAAAGATTTCACAAAAGAGAAGATTGTCAGTTTAAAAACTCTGACCCCTTTTTTATTATTTGTAAGCACAGGCCTGTGTTTTCAAAGATGATCTGTTCAGATGCAGCTGTACTACCAGATCACTTACTGCTGGATTAGCACTTAAAGCTCCCAACAAAACCTGGATTATCTAATGCTCAGATTGTTAGCAAACAATGAATGCTATAATTTTTATAGCCCAGTTAGATGGGCATATTACATTTCTTGTTCAGCATTTTTTCCTTTGATTTCAAAACAAGGTTTATTCCAAAATGACTTTTCTTTTTAAAGCCTTTAACACTAACATCTGCAAGGGCATCAATATTTTTTGTTTCGTTTTGTTTGCTTGGCTAATGTGCTCTGGAACAGAAGATCTTTAGGGTGAATCTGACATCTGCCAGTTTTACTGTCCTTGGAAATAGATTCAAAGCCATCAGGAATAAGTTTTGAGGAGCCTTTTAGGAATTCACTCAGATTATTCTTTTTCCCACTTCAAACCTTCTTTGAAAAGAATGAATGATACAAATGCTACAAGCAGCAAATGTGGGAGTGGGCGGTTGTGTCTTGAAAATCCCAGCTCCTGATTATTAGTAGATTATGACAATTTTCAAATTGCAAATATATTTTTCAATAGCATATAATTTTTACATCATATTAGAGACAAAGAGTAGTATTCAAGTATGTTTTAATCAGACTAGATCCACTGAAATTAATGAACATGACTAAGGTCCACTACTTTACTCTTCTGAGTAAAACATTGTTGAACATCATGAAAGGACAGATATGCTAACTGTGCATTTTTAAAAGGTGTGTACAGTATTTTATTGGTACCTTAATCAGAACATGTGATATAGTAATACAGTTGGCTCCATGTTTTAGGGGGTCTTCGGGCAAGGTGCTCTAAGTGAGCCCTTTTCCAGAGTGCATCCAAGTGTTCCTTGCCACTGCCTATTCACTTGTCTCTCTTCTTCAACTGAAAGTACTTTCCCACTACTGTCAACTGTAAGCACCCCTTCCATGTAGTTGTTTACTCTGCTGAAGTAAATAGGGAATTTTACTATCAGAAGAGACCCAGTGCCACACTGAGATGGTGTATGGAGCTCTGGGAGGGGTAGTGCATTTAAATCAATAACAAGTTGGTTTAAAATAGATTTTCAGTACTTTATTTTAAAAAAACATGGTAAAATCAAGTGATTTTAATTATTTGTGTCTCATACTCAATTTTTATTATTTGTTAAAAAAAGCACCAGCCTTAAAGCTATTAAGCACTAAGACACATAAAACATGACAAATTGTTTCCGTTCATTAAATTAATTAGCTTCTTTTTGTCTCCTGCTCACATTAGACCTGCAGCTTTGTAGATAGATGCCATTTTTCAAATGATAGCTGTTTTCCATTTTATCAACAAAATGTTGAGAGGTTCAACACTTAATAGTCTTTTTTTTCATCTCTAGAGTTAACATGTTTTTGTTTTTTTTACCAGTAGTTCTGCAACTATACAAAAACTTCAATAACTTCCTCCTACTCATAATTCATTAATGGCAATGAGGTATTCTAATAATTCAAGCCATTCTTCAGTTCATCCAGGGGGCACTAAATCTATCTATCTATCTATCTATCTATCTATCTATCTATCTATCTATCTATCATCTATCATCTATCTATCTATCTATCTATCTATCTATCTATCTATCTATCTATCTATCATCTATCATCATCTATCTATCTATCTATCTATCTATCTATCTATCTATCTATCTATCTATCTATCTATCTATCTATCTATCTATCTATCATCTATCTATCTATATCTATCTATCTCTATCATCTATCATCTATCTATCTATCTATCTATCTATCTATCTATCTATCTATCATCTATCTATCTATATTCAGGTTCTCTTTTAAAAATGCACCAATCCTCTACTGGTGTTTTATTATTGCCAGTGGTTAACTTTTATGACTCTGCAATTTGATATAGGTTAGAGCTAAGCTAGCTTCCTACAGCCGATTGTGTGATGCAAGTTTTGCTCCATCAGTGCAGGACTCCCATTTCCAGCCATCAAACATATGGATAGTTAGGAACACAATCAATGGGATGCATGCTGTCAGAAGTCAATGCCTTGCCCCTAAATGGGGCATTCTGGAGGCATGAGGGAAAGGAGCTGCTCTGGCCTGAGATCCATTGGCTCCTGAAACAGTCTCACTGCTGTTCTGCGATGCTGTTGGGCATGATCTGGGCCTGGTCACTGCACCTCCTCCAGGCTTACTGTCGCCTCACCTTATATTTCTATCTGCCTGAGGATCTGTCCTGGAATTATCCTAGGATGGGCTGCTCACACCAGAGTCTTCTGTCTATGGTGAAGCCCTGTGCTAGGGAGCAGAATGATCAGGGCCAGGCAAGTCCCATCTCCCATGGTCACAGCATATTCAGTGAAGTGTGAGGCTTTGACAGGGTCCTGGAATCCTCCTTCCTCCTTCCTAGAGTCTCAGTGCTTTCCCAGCTTTGGGAAGGAGGTAGGAAGACTCTATTTTTGTTATTATTCAAAATTAAAACAAAACATATTATCCAGAAACATATCATCCTTATTCCCCCCCCCATTTTTCCTCCCTTTCCCCACCCACCCACACAAAACCCACCCACCGCCACCGCTTCCCTCAGTTCCAGTCTTTGATTTCTCTAAGAATGCTGTTTTCTGCATGTTACACAGTTGTATAGATCCTCAAACTATTTAGCTAATTATCATCAATAAACAAGTTTGTGAATGTTTATTTAAAGCCAGCCAAGGAGTCCAGTTCACTTTGTTGCGTCTTCAAATACTTTGTAAAGGGTTCCCATTCATCTTTAAAGTCACAGTTATCCTTGTCCCATAGCTTATATGTCAATTTTGCCAGTTCTGCATAGTCCATCAATTTTTCTTGCCATGATTCTTTAGTTGGGGTTTCTTCAGTCTTGCATCCTTGTGCTATTAGAACTCTCGCAGCCATTGTAGCATACATGAAGATGTTTTTCAGCTTTTTTGGCAGATCTTTCCCTACAATCCCTAACAGAAATGCTTCAGGTTTTTTAACAAATGTTGAATGAAACATTTTCTTCAATTCATTGTATATCATTTCCCAAAACTTTTAAATTACATTACCATCCCACCACATATGATAAAATATGTTTTCCTTACACTTCCAACATATATTTGAACTAGTTTTGTACATTTTCCCTAACTGCACTGGTGTCGTGTACTATCTGTACATCATCTGCATGTAATTCTCCTTCAGTAGGGAACAATCTGTAAATTTTAAATCAGTTTTCCATAATTTCCCCCAATCTTCCATCATAATGTTGTGACCTACATCTTGTGCCCATTTAATCATAACTGATTTTACCTCTTCATCTTTTGTCTCCCATTCTAATAATATACTGTATGAGGCCTTCAGTAATTTCACTTTCCTGAAGGAGGTAGGAGGACTCTAGAACCTTGCCTGAACTTTCACACCTCCTTCCCAAAGCCGAGAGCCTCCTTACTCACCTGTGGAAAGGCAGCACAAGGGCTGGGGATTTTGGCCTTGCACAAGGTGCCATAGTACCCCAATCTGTCACTGACAAAGGTAAGAACAAAGGACACCATACATTACTTTAAAGCAGAGGGCCTTCAGATGCTGATGGACTCCCAAGTTTCAGCAGCTCCAACAAGAATGGCTAATGGTTAGGGATAATGGGATATTTTATCTTATTCTACACTGCTTTGGTAGCTTTCTGGCTGTGAAGTAGTTTTGAAATCTGCAAACATAATTGTCCAACAATATATGAAGGACCATTGGGTTTTCACTGCTGGTGGGCTTCCCTCATCATAAATTGTGAGGTGCAATATGGTGGGAGTCTCATGAGCTTTTCATTGCACTAAAATGTGATCCTGTCTTGTTTTACTTTTTTTCAGATGCTCATTATATTTGGATGGATTTCATAAAATGGGAAGGTGGACTGTTTCTGTCATTTAATAAATATGCAGCCACCTCGAGTCCCTTGCAATTTCCCTTATGTTGTTCAACCCCATTTGTGATATTCAACATGTTTCGAAAGGCAGAGTGAAATCGTTTTTGCCTTGTAACAAGCCTTATAAAGATATTTTAACTGCTTTTGGAATTGATATAGTGTGCTTGCCTGAAGAAGAACCCCCAGATTTGCCTCCAATTTTGAAATGCTTAAATTTCAGTGACAACTCCTAATTAATTACAGGTATTAGAACTTAATTTGATTAGCACTGAGAGTTGCTGTTATGTCTGAGGCATCACACTTCATGGTGGCTCCCTGTTGAGTGTACACTTGGTAAGAAATCCATGTTGGTACATATTGTGTGAAAGTGATAGTCCTGATAAACTGATTATAGTAGCATTCTAAAAAGCAAATTGAAAGAGGATGTCATACATTGCCTATAGAGTGTGTAATTTTGTCAGGAACAAATTATTCCCTCATGTTGTTCCCTTTCCCTCAGATCTTTTGACTGTGGTTATAAACACTTCATATGAAAAATACTTGCACGAAACAAATGTCCGTATTAGCCTGAATATAAGCCTCACTTTCCCCCCAAATTCCGATGGTGAAAAGTTAATAGTGTGGCTTATATTTGCAACCTTACGGTATGCAGCCAGGAGCATGGGGAAAACAGTGGCAGGAGCATGGCAAAGTGTCGGCTGCCCCATACACAGTACCCCATCCTCTCTCCCAATGCTGGGAAGGGAGAGAGCAATGCAGCACGGCTCCCCCCCCCCCCTGCCCCAGTATGCAGCCAGGAGCAGCGAGGAATGGAGCGGCTTATATTCGGGTATTATTATTATTTTCTCCCCCCCTTCCAATTTTAAAGGTGTAGCTTACATTAGGGTGTGGCTTATACTCGGGCCAATATGGTACCCAGCATGGCTAAGAATGCTAAGAACAGCATAAAACATATCATTTCATTTAATTGTATGTAAAAAGTAGTCTAGGAACAGAACTAGGTGTGATAAAGAAGAAGGGAATGCCCACCCTATGGCCCATTCTTTGCCTTGCCCATGAAGTGTTGCAACCTAAAAGAATGATGGGGTGATACTGTTGCACGCCTCTTCCAGTGGTGCGAGATTCTAGGGGTTCCAGGCACGCTTACCCAGGGTTCATGTTTCTTACACACCCACCACTTATTCTGGCATTTCCACAGGTACTGATTCCTTTTGCCTCCACCCCTTCCACAGAAGACACCCAAGGGGTTCAGAAATCAATCAGAAGTAGCTCTTTTCCATCTAGCCAGCCCTTCTCTGAGATGCTGCATTCCCCCCCTTGCCTTCAGCTACTGACTGCACCACTCTGCAGTCCAAGCCCCTTAGACACCCACACATACTCTGGATTACTTTGGGCACGCCTTCCCTCAGGATGCCATGCAGCTGGGATCCTGTGTCTCTCTTAAGCCCCTGTAGTATCTCATCAGGCAGGGCTCTCATCCCGCATGGAGTCATGTTTTCCTCTTCATGAAGGATGCTCAGCAGTCTTGTCAGCAGCTGCTCCATTTGACCCATCTGCCAGTGCTGGTCTCTTTGCTGCTGCTTCACTATCTGAAGCCACTCAAGGAGTATTGCTATTCTTCCCTCCATTTCAGCTCAAGCACACTTCCCTCATAGCCCTTTCCTCCAGGATTCATAGATGCCGCTTTTGACACCAGTGTGGATCCAGGCATTTGGAAGTATCTAATACACAGTTTAATACACACTGATATACATGAGACTAGCAAGCAATTTTAACACTCTGAGACATAATTAAATTCTAGCACCCACTAAACTCAGGAACTTACAGGAGTCTAACACCCAGAAACTCATCACAATACCTTTCCATTATTACATGTTACAGGGACAGTGGAGGAAACTCAGTAAGGGTTTCTTTGTCAAATCTAGTTTGGTTTAAAGGCTGAAGATACACAATAGATTCAGAGCTGAGTTGAAGGGTGTGTGATTGTGACATCTGTTGTAAGGTGCTTGTCTAGATTTTTGCCTGGTCCATTTTAATGGTTCAGACCATTAGTCTTGCATTTGATATCAAATCAGCTATCTGACCATCAGTGACCCTCAGGAACCTTTATTCTGTTTATGACATAACCTGTCAACAACCAGACTTCTTGACTCTAAAGTTGCAGAGAGGATTAAATTGATAACTATTTGGCCATGGGTGGCGGGGGGCTGTTTATATGCCCCCTAAGTAAGAGCTTCAAACTCCAAACAAACACTTGTGCTTCAGTTTAGTTTATAAAACCTTGGAATCATGGTGATAGGATTTGTTTTTAAAAAATGTAACAGTTTGCTGGTTTCACCCAAGCTTTATCTTATGTAACTACAAGGATAATTATTAGGAGCAACCACAGTACATTTCAAAGGAATATTTTCTGAACCTCTGCACCCCCTTCCTTTTGCACAGAAGTACACGAGAGCCCCCAAAGTACTTAATGTATAGCTCTTGCATGAGGAAAGTGTTGGGTTTTTTCTGGCACCAACTATTCCCTCTACATTTCACAGAGCTCTCAGTTGCAGTTCACAGACCTTGGACCAAGAAAGGGCAAGAGACTTCTATAGCCTGGCAGTTGGCAAGTTACAGATAGAACAGGAAGAGATTAACTCTCAAAATCAGGGATAGAGATCTTGAGCCTAACTTTGAGCCTTAACTGCCTTCAGGATAAGGTATTAACTCTGCATTTTCTTATTAAGATTTTGTGAGTTCTGTGACAAATGTAATGCTCATCTCTTAGGAACTGAGGACTCTCTCTTTGAGTTAGATATGTGAGCATTGCTGCTTGCCTATCTTTGCACTATAGATGGTAGTCAGGAATTTAGCTTGTATGTTTTCTCTTCTTGTGAGAAACCACCCTTTTGTACTAGTTCTTGGTGTGCAACTTCCTTATTAGGTATTACGGTAACATGTACACATACATTTAAATAACGCATATTTGTTTTCCGGACTAAAAGTGTCATTTCTCTTAGAAGTGTGTGCTGGGTCCAGGATGGACATGCATGACGGTTCAGAATGTGTGAGAGAGAAAATGGTGATACCTTGCCACATTAAACTCTGAGGGCCTTCTGGTAGTTCCCTAACTGCAAGAAGTGAGGTTACAAGGAACCAGGCAGAGGGCCTTCTTGGCAATGGTGCCTACCCTGTGGAACACCCTTCCATCAGATCTCAAGGAAATAAACAACTATCTGACTTTTAGAAGACATCTGAAGGCAGCCCTGTATAGGGATGTTTTTAATGCTTGGCATTTTCTTCTGTTTTTATATTATGTTTGAAGCCTCCCAGAGTGGCTGGGGGCAGCCAGTGCACTGATCCCTCCCTCACCCCATAATGCTCATGCAGATAACAGCATAGGGATCAAAATTCCTAAGTTAACTAAATGTACTGAATGAAATCGTAAGTGGTTGGTCAAAAATATGGGCATGCTATGTGATCTTTAATCAACTTTCTCCTCCCCCCTGTTCATTAAACTCCCCTTGAGCTAATTCAATGCATATTGCACTTACTTTAGAGTTGGAAAAAATACTGACGATCATCTGGTCCAAACCCCCCTGCAATGCAGGAATATACAGCTGTCCCTTATGGGAATTGAACCTGCAACCTTGGCATTCTCAGCACCATGCTTTAGTCAGCTGAGCTATCCAGCTGATGCCAATTGAAAGCTTTGGTCTCATATATTCCAAAATTAAAGTGTGTGATAGAGTGAAACAACCAAGTTGTCCAGGGCCATCTTAAAAATCAACAAATTTACATTTATGTGACCTGGCCTCTGAAAGCTCCTGCAACATACCTACATGTGTTTTAATGTTGTCAATAGTAGGGTGTTGAATCCAATGAAGTCACTGGATGAGCAGAATAACTCCCACTCAATGGAACTTCCCCTTCCTCTCCACCTGCTCTGTGCTCCCTGCACCCCAAATATCACCTCAGAAGGTTGGGGAAACTTCAAATATCAGCTTGATAAGGTTGGGAAAGATTTGGGTGGCGTACAGGGGGGCGTTCATCAGGGGAGAAGGGGCACCTCCTGTGACAACAGAGGTAATTCTGCTCACCCAGTGACTTTGTAAAATAGGAGGATTATTTTACTAGAAAATACTTGCCAGTTCTTTCTATCTATTAGGAAACATAGGTCCAAACAAGGAGAATGAAGAGTAAGGAGCACAGCTGTATAAAATGTGACACAAAAATGCCAACAGAATTTGGGGGAGCAAAAAAAAAATCACACACACCATTAATACTTCTCTCAAATGAATTTAACTGCAGTCTGTAGGACTTGGAAATACGATGCTGTGCCTGAATCTGGAAAAAAAAGTCTAATTTGAGTCTCTGCAGGTCATTATAAGTCTAGTCTGGTCTTGTGTAAGATAATGAAGCTGCTGCCCTTGTTTGTATGGGTCAGTAAGCATCTAGTCATGGTCTGGCCATGTTAGTAATAATTCAGATTTGGGTCTTTATAGAGTAGAACTATGCCAGGGTGCAACTGTTTACATCTATGAACAGTTTGTGGGCAGACATATTTTAATTGCTTTTCTCAAACTGTTCCCCTGCCAGTCGAAATAAATTGCATGTTGAATGGCCACTGTTGCGATATTAGAGAATATTTGCCAAATTGATTACAGCGAGTTTTGTTACAAAAATGTAAAATCTGGGTGATATGGCCCAATGCTCCATGAAGTCAAGGGGAATGAACATCTGTGCTTCGCTCAATGGATGCAGGGGAGAAAAAATGGAAGGACCATTTTAAAACGTTAAATTGCAGGTGTAATCTAAATAGTAGCACAAGGACCAGGAAACCTGGGCCTTGTGTAATGCTTTTAACAGCACAATATGATAATACTTCTATAAGGGCCAAGCAGACAGCATGTTGAGGTGGTGCTGCTGACACCTGGCTGCTGCAAGGCTGAGGCAGCGCAGTGATGAGGTCAGTGATGTGCAGGCACATCAACAGAGCCAATCCCACACTACCACTGGCATATTAACACAATCCTCTTTCCCTGCACCTTCCAGGTCAGCAGCAGCACCATGTCCACTGTGCCAGCTCTCCCTGTTTTCAAGTTCTCTAAGACACTGCTTCTTGGGAGAAAAGCAATGACAAACCTGGACAGCATCTGAAAAAGCAGAGACATCACCTTGCCAACAAAGGTCCATATAGTTAAAGCTATGGTTTTCCCAGTAGTGATGTATGGAAGTGAAAGTTGGACCATAAAGAAGGCTGATCGCGGAATAATTGATGCTTTTGAATTATGGTGTTGGAGGAGACTCTTGAGAGTCCCATGGACTGCAAGAAGATCAAACCTATCTATTCTGAAGGAAATCAGCCCTGAGTGCTCACTGGAAGGACAGATCCTGAAGCTGAGGCTCCAATACTTTGGCCACCTCATGAGAAGAGAAAAGACCCTGATGTTGGGAAGGATGAAGGGCACAAGGAGAAGGGGACGACAGAGGACGAGATGGTTGGATAGTGTTCTCAAAGCTACCAGCATGAGTTTGACCAAACTGCGGGAGGCAGTGGAAGACAGGAGTGCCTGGTGTGCTCTTGTCCACGGGGTCACGAAGAGTCGGATACGACTAAACAACTAAACAACAACAACAGAGTTGTTAGATGACTACTATTCCCCCACAGCTGAATGGATTCCAAGGTTTAGAAAATGAAACAGAAGCAAGCAAGAAAGGTGCACTAAAGGAAAGGGGGAAACAGCAGCTCTTTAGGACCCTGGGAATTTGTATAGCCTTGTGTCAAAACAATATGGTTGCCATATTTCAAAAAGTTGTTGAGCTTTTTGTGGCGGGCAAAGTTTTGAGCTATGGGTTGCCATATGTCCATCTTTGCCAATTTCTGCCTGGACACTGCTTCCAGCTACAGTATTCCAGGTATGTCTAGGAAATTCTGGACCCATGGCAAGCCCATTGCACAAATTTCTTAGAATAACGTCTGCACATTTAGCTATATAAATTTCCTTCTTGTACCTCTAGGCTTGCTTTAAAAAGAAAGCTCAGAGTCTGGGCTCCATTGCAGGCATGATTCAATTGCAACATTTGCACCATTATAAATCTGGCCTTGGTAAAATGTATGACTAATCAGAAATGAAATAAATGAGATTCTCATTTGCATAAGGTCATGATAAGCAGAAACAATTAATAATAAGCACCTGAAGAAGCATGGATTCAGACAATTGGGAGGAAGCATTGGATATTTGCTGTCACACTTACAACTCGTGTATGTGTGAGAGTACAGTATGTGAGTGTGTGCATCCTTCTCAGAAACCACTAGAAAAAACCTCTGTGTATGGAATTACATTTCCATTTTTCTTGCATTGTGCTTGTTTAAAACCTATAATCTTTATTAACATTAAGGAAAATTAAATGTCTTAGAATTAAAGAAATTTCAGATATATTGTATTTCATGCAACGAACAAACTGATATTTCTTTAGGGAAATGAGAAGAGATATTCCCTCAGGATGGGCTGGGTAGTTTCCCCTACAATGTCATTGTTGCTCTGGATTTTCTTTTTCATTTTAGTTTTTTTTTTAGCTTGCTTTATTTCACCTTGTAATTTGACTCATTTGTCTGAGTCATCTGCTTAGTGGACACACCACTAAGTATGCTTTTCCCCAAACGGTTTGGTGTACAACCACAGAAATTATGTAGGCTAATTTAGGAGGGAAGGCTGATGTTAATTTATAATATTGTTTTTTTATTACACAGTTTGTAAATGGCTTTGAGTCTTTCAATGATCAATCTAGGAATGTTTTAACATAAATAAATAAAATAAGGTAATAAATAGGATTGTGCTTTGGAAAAGGCCTGGACCTTATCAACATAGCTTTTTCTTCTAATATACCATACTATGGCCCTATATAGTACACATACGGAATGTTTTTACTTGGTTCATGGGTCATAGAAGATGCACTTTACTGGACTGCTGGAAGGCAAGATTGTGGGTGAGATTTATTTTTATTTTACAGTACATAAAAAAACTAATAAAAGGATTATAGAGAAATGTTGATAATACTCCCTAAAGACATGATTAAGGCCAAAGATAAATATATGCAATTTATAGTGAAGTCAATGGGAGTCCTAGGCTCAGTCCTGAGATAAGAATTGTAAGTTTCTATCTATGAAGTGGGACATTTTGTTGTAGGTTCATGTGGTGCTCAAATACTACTTTCTGCCCATTGGATAATATTATTGGTTTTCCTTTCTCACGGAAAACAAGCTAATTCAACTTGGTTTCTGTGGATCAATATCCTCAAATCTTTTCAAGGTGCCCAATTGGTATATACTATCAGAAATTGCAATGTTCATTGACTGTATCTGATTTAAGAATTCTTATAATAGATGGCAAATGTGCAGTTTAGTGATAAGAAAACTGAATACTTTAGAAGGACTGTAGGGTGGAGGAACCACTTTAATTCTGAATGTAAGTATTTCACTAGTTCCCTCTTCCTAAGCAATATTGCCAAGACTCAAAGTTTCATTCTATTATTTTAAGTCATTCTGTGACGGAACAGTAAAAAATGGTAGAACTATTATCACGCTTCAGTATGCAATATGGTGACTGCTAAATATTTTGCTGCACTGTTGAGCTTCTACATTGGCACTGATGGGAGTTCCCCCACTTATTAAAAAACAACAACGCTGTGAGGACCAGGGATATTTGTCAGAACTATGGCAGGAAGGTAAAAGATTAAATCCCCTACCCCACATGCAGTAGTCTTGCTGGGGGTCACTGTTCTTTGCAGTTGTAAAAATATTTACACAGTTTTAAGCAACACACAGAGTCATCCAGTCAGAATCTCAATCAAGGCCTCCCAGGACCTCTTCACCCTTTAATAGAGCAGCAGACCTCTCAGAAAACACAATTATTATTATCATTATTACCATTATTAGTATTTATCCTTCACCATCCTTCACCATCAAAAGAATGCTGTGCCCTACACCAGAGATACTACTAATACCCCAATGCACCTCCATTCTTAGGATGGGCCCATGTAAATAATCTCCCCAAGTATATTAGTATGTATTATCAACCAGTTAAATCATACTTGATCATTTGAACCAGATGCTGGAATACGTTGTTTAACAAAGCACTGGGTAATATCTTAAAAGGGCAAAATAGTCAAGCAGCAATCACCAACTTTGGGGACTGGGGTTGTGGGCACAGTATGAATTTTGAGAAAGTGTCATGGGTGCCAATCACAAAATGGCTGCCATATTTAAAAGATCAGTAACAAGAGACAGTAGTATATAATGGTGCGGAATTGTCCCCCACCGCTTCAGTGAGAAAAAGGTATCTACTTCAGCTATCATTCCACCTCCTCTCAGAGAAAAGCTCTTTGTCCATCTCCCTTGCTCACAGTAGAAACAAAGGAAAGTGTTAAATTTTGGCATCCAATAAAATGTAGGCATATTTAAGGGGGCAATTTTAATTTCAGAAGCCATGCCAGTGTAAACAGGAAATGCTCAGGAAAAATAGTCTCTCATGCACTGTGAATTTTTGAGGGGATATTTACTGAGACATTTTGGGAGTGCTATAGGAGGTACTGGTGGAACACTGGTACCCATGACAACCCTTGTGTGTAAATACACTAACATACAACCCTTCTCCTGTCCACACACAAAAATATGTGTCTCTGAAGTAAATAATAATGATGCCTGGTGGTCTCAACATACAGCAGAATGAGGTGACAAAACCATTCTTGAATGCTCGCCCATGTAAACACTGACTTCAAGCTTAAATCCTAGCACAGTGGTTGGAAGAATTCTAGTCCACTTCATTGTTCTGCACAAAGTGGTAGACCGGACCTGAATTCATGTATTTCACACATTTGATAATGGAAAAACATCAATTAGCAGCATCTGAATTAGTCATTAAATTTTGCTCTAATGCAGCTGTGGTTGGAATGTAGAACAATTGACAGACAAATGCATTTAAACTGTAAAAAGTATCAAGGATCCACATTTTGCTATCCCAGTTCTGGCAATAACATTGCTCACAATGTTTCATTCAACAATAAAAGATCAAGGTCTTCATTCAACATGAGAGTTATATTAATGTAGAGCAGGATACACTATGCGATTCATTGAAGTGGCACTTTCACTTCCATACATTAAGGTTCTCAAAAGAGCCACACTGCTATGTAAATCAAAGAAAATAATTATGGGCATATTTTAATAAAGTGGTGATGGTGACAGCTGATCAGCAAGGTCTTAGGCACTCCACTGGATCTCATGAGATTTCACCAAAAGCTGGCACCGCTGTCGGCGCTGTTTCCTTATTAGCAACAGAGGCTATGGGGCGAGCAGAGTGCCCTGACCATGCAACAAACAAAATAGAGTTAAAAGCTTTGTTCCAGCACTAAAAAACAAACACTTACCTAGTTCAGCTGCCTTTACTAAAACACAATACTGTAAAATAATAGCAAAAAAATATTATAAGTTGTTAGATAAATTGTGAAACGCTGAGTAAATAATAATAAGTGGTACCTCGGATTACAAACACCTCAGGTTACAAACACTTTGGGTTACAGACTCTGCTAACCCGGAAGTAGTACTTTGGGTTAAGGACTTTGCCCCAGGATGAGAACAGAAATGCAGTGGTAGCGGGAGGTCCCATTAGCTAAAGTGGTACCTTAGGTTAAGAATGGTTTTGGCTTAAGAATGGACCTCTGGAACGAATTAAGTACTTAACCCGAGGTACCCCTGTAATGGCATCCAGCAAACTTTTTGACATATTGCAGTATAGAAGATTGGTGACATGAAGCACAGGAGAAAATGAATCATCCTTAGGTATACTGTGTCCATTATAATAATAATAAGTGTGTGAGAAAGAGATGGTTTCACAAGCTGTTTGATACATTATAATGAATATATATTATGAAAATAGAAAATATGAGGCATAGAATCATTCATTGATTATTATTATTTTTAATAAAGGTTAACTGGAGAAATTGAGAACTTCTTGCTTTCCACAGACTTCTAGTTGGCCACTGTGAGAACAGGGTCCTGGACTAGTTAGGTCTTTGGGCTGCTCCAGCAAGGCTCTTCCTATCTACTTAGCACCATGCCTTATATGTGTTCCAATTGGGGAAAGAAGGTTCATTTGCAAATCAGGCACTAATTATAGGTAAAGGTAAGGTAAAGGACCGCCAGATGGTTAAGTCCAGTCAAAGGAGACTATGGTGTGCAGAGCTCATTTTGCTTAAGGAGGAGCTGGCGTTTGTCCGCAGACAGCTTTCCAGGTCATGTGGCCAACATGACTAAACACTTATGGCACAACAGGACGCCGTGATGAGTGCTTGAGTGCACAGAAATGCCTTTTACCTTCCCGCTGCAGCGGTCCCTATTTATCTGTTCGCACTGGTATGCTTTTGAACCGCTAGGTTGGCAGAAGCTAGGACAGAGCAACTGGAGCTCACCTCGTTACACGGATTCAAACTGCCGACCTTCCGATTGGCAAGTTCAAGAGGCTCAGTGGTTTAGACCACAACGCCACCCGGTCCTCTACTAATTTCCTAATTATACTAATTTACTAATTATAGATACAAATTCAGCAACTAGAAAGGCATTATCCTCCCACCCTCCCCTATAGAACATACTTAAAGGAAAACATGCAGAGAGCACTGAAGGCACTTTCTCTAAATATCCTGCATCAAATATCCCAAATGCCTCCCCACAATTTAGTGTTTAAAGATAAACAAAGGGAGCATCCTTTGGTGAGTTTAAACAACAAATATGAGCCTCTGGTCATTTGTCCAGTACATTTAAGCTCATTATATTATGAAATATACAGCTTTTGAGGTCCTTTATTTTTGTTGTCTATCATGTTAAACTACTCCCAAATGACAGACTATTCTCCCCCACTTGCTGAAAAATCATTTTCCTCAGTATAACTCTGGAGAACTATGTGGAAGGGATGAAGGCCGAGAGACGATGCGGAAGTGAACACTCATTCCATCAAACAGAACCCCCCCTTTTTTCTAGCAAGAGAAAGTGGTGGGCAAAAAAGTGTTTATAATAGTCTCAGCCGGTTTTACTTTTAAGTGGATAAGCTTTGCACAACACAAACCACATAAACCGCATTCATCTTCTCCTTTCATCAGCATTTTTCTTTCCTTCAGCTTCTTCCTCATCTGTTTTCCATACATCATGCCTGCCGCTCTCTACTTTGCATCTTCCATACTATGTATTGTCACTATCATTCAAGTCTCGTTCTTGTTTTCCTTCCACCAGACCATAGAATCTATATTTTACTTCAAGATTGAATGCTGTCTTTTTTTTAACTGAGCTTTTCCAAGTTAATTAATTTTTGCTTTCCCCTTGATGATCAGTTTTTGCACTTCCCAGGTTTTGTTAGCTGAATCGTACATCTTGACATCCTGTATTTTTCCTCTTGTGTTATATATTAAAGAATAATAAAAATCTATGCTGATATACAAAAGAAGTCAGAACAGAACATCTGCAATTACACACACACACACACACACACACACACATCTCTTGGTGAAATGAGATTGATAACGCTGGAAAAGAGATCTCATTTTCAATGAAGTGAACTCCATTTACTTTCCTCTATTGTTTCTGAAGAATTACAGAAAAAGAAACCAAGAGATGGCCTGCACACTTTCTCTGTGTAGTTGGATCATGAGTACAAGATAGAACCAAAAATTTCACCTGGTACCACAAAGCTCCATGGACTTAACCCCATGATAGGTAAAACTCTATGTTATGTAATGCAACCTATCTGCTGAAAGTGTGAGAATTCTGCCAGATACTACAGTAATAGAAGCAGCTTCCATGAGCAGACCTGTGTGTCTAGATGCACCAGAGGTGGGTGAAGGATATTGCTAGGTAGTTGCTCCTTTAGTTTGCTTCCCATATGGGTCTTTAGTCCTTTCAGCAACTGAACTGGCAGGGAGAGTTACAAGTAATTGGGGGTTTGCCATTGAACCCCTTTCAATGTCCAGTAACAGGAGTGGGGTAGGAATGTGGGTACTTATAATGCATTCCTACTGGGATTTCCAAAACTCTTCTGCTGTGTATTAAAACATAGAAGCAGCATGTGCAAAAGACACTTAAGTTTGGCTTGTGAGATAAAACAAATAAATTTTTATGAGAAAAGCATCTGCTTCGTGAAATACCGTAGTCTGCATTCATATATCCGAATCTAGTCCAGATCAACAATTAGATGGCAGGTTGACAAGAGACACTATCACTGGAGGCTGATCCATTAGAGCAAATAGGGCACAGCCCTACCAACCTTAATCTACCTTCAACCAGCCCCCTGCAACAGGCCTCCTTACTTAGTTCAGACAAAGGCACTTGCTGGTTGTCAGCTTCCTCGTTGTTAAGTTGCGGGTGAACATATCAGACGACACAGCGATTCTTCTTGTTTATTCACAGGCCAGAACAGAATTGAACTGAAGGGTTCAGTCAGCCTGCTTATATAGAGCTCCAGTACAATGTAACTGTAACAATTTTCTAAAACTATCCAATCACTGAACGTCACTTTCGATCCCTTATTTGCGTAACTATCTACAGTATCCCCCTGCTGGCCCAGGGTGAGAACTTCAGTACATAACACTCCTCCTTAATGTTTCGATTGTAGAACTCAGCAGGAAGGAGAATAGGGATAAAACTAGGATTAGTTGGCTCTGTCTGGCTCTCGCTCCACCCACTGTTGACCTCCCTGTCTCCAGCCCTACCAGTTCCAATAAAGCATGTTCTCATTAAAAGAGAGCATGTGTTGCAGTGGGGGCCAGCCAAGACACCCCTCTGTTGCCAGGCACTTTGGGATGTTATGTCTCTGGCAGGCATTGGTAGCCTGAGTTGCTGGGGTAATTTTGATGTTGCCAATTTGGGGGTGGGAACAGAGGTTTTTTAAACAGTGCTCACAGCGATCTGCTTTCTCTTTTGCTGCGTGCACCAGATCACTTGCCCTCCCTCCCTTAATTTGGGTCTTGTGCATTGACCTTGCTATGCCTGTCATGGGGTTGTCTGCCGTTGGGGCAGAGGCCTGGTAGGAATTTTGTCTATTTGGCTGATTGGCTGGTACCGTTTGGTTTTTGCCTACTGCGTAGCAAATCGTCACAACTTGTAAGGTTGTGGTTAGGCACTGGTTAAAATTGGTTGGTGGAGGGGTAAGGATTGGCCGGGCCTGCCCTTCCAATGCTGCTGCTGCAAGGGAATTCCGTTAAAAGAATTCAGGAAATTGCCATCCTTTTGTCCAAACCCCTGGAATCAGGTTCAGGCCACGTAAGCCCCTGGGAGCATGCGGGGAGAAGCTGAGGGCCTGTGGTGCAGCTCCAGTTCTCCCCAGCATTGTTTCCCCTCACTGACTTTCGCTGGAATCCGGAAGTCAGTTCTGTCCCCAGGTGGGGGAACAGATAGTCCTAACCAATGCCTAAGCAACCACTCACGGTGTTGTATTTAAATAAAGTTGTGGCCAAAATTATGCCAAAAACCTTAAACAAAAATTAAGTGTGCGTTGTGAGTTAGGTGCGTTGTGATGTATGTTAATAAAGTTATGGCCAAAATTATGCCAAAAACCTGTGAAGTGCGTGTTATTGGGGTGGGGGTGTCTTGGGGACCTTGACACACAAGCACCAGCAATCACTGAATACTACAAATGTGGAAATCTACAAATGAAACTGAATAGATCATGCACAGGTTTTACTTACGTTATTATTTATTTTACTTTAAAAATTAATATCCTACTTTTCACCATCCAGGTCTCAAATCAGCTTACAATGATATGAATATGCAATACACAAAATTGAAAAGATAAATCAAGCCTCATTTTTTTTTAATTCAGATGTTTAAAAAAACTTAAGATCTTGTTAAAATGTCAGAGAAGCATTCATGATACAGAAGCCTCCTGAAATAAAATGGTTTTACCCAGGCACCTGAAACTCAACAGGGATGGTAACTGTCTGGCATCTAATGGGAGGGAGCCCCACAGAGTTGGGCCCACAACACTGAAAGCTTGACTACATGAGTCATGTTTCTGGACCATGGAGGACATTGACTTGGGATGTCCAGGGTAAGGTGGTCCTTAAAGTATTCTGGGCCCAAGTCATTCAAGGTTTCCTACATTATCTCAAGAACCTTGAACTTTGTCTGGTAGCAGATGGAAAGACTGTGCAGATCTTTTAACACTAGAGTTATGTGTCTATTCTCATCATTTTTCCAGCCATAGCATCCTGCATTTCTGCATGCAGAACACTGATCCAGCAGAACGGTGAAATCCTAGACATATGTGCTCAGAAGCATGCCCCACTGAATTCAAAGGGACTCACTTCCTGGTAAGTGAGTATAGAAGTGCAGCCAGGAGATGCTTCCTGAAACAAGAAACTGGTGACAAAATAGGGATAAACTCATGTAGAGAATGAGAGGCGAGACAAGCGTGGAGTTTGTTTTATAAGCATCTAACTGAAGAAGGTTTATTTTGTATCCATGTTACACAGCTATTTTGAGGTTAGTGTAAATCTGATCTGGAACTATGTGTTCACACCGCATGACCACTTGTTTCGCAAGTTTTCCATCACACACACACCCCGAACTGCCAATTTTTGTCCCCTTCTTTTCTACATATGTGTGTGTGAGAGAGAGAGAAATGCAGTAATGCATCTCATAGTAAAAATAGCACACTTGCACTGGAGGCTATTTCTTTTTCAGCAGCAAATCTCGCATCAAATCCCCAAACTGCTTCAAAACTCATGTGGGTTTGAAGAGAATAAAGGGAATTGGTCTATCTCTAAAGAGCACTTCTAAAAGTATTTTAAGACACAGATGACGTATAGAGGAAATCTTTAATTAAGTTCTCCCTATGCTTGTGGTCTCTGTGTCTGTGTACATGCCTTTTTAATGCTTATGACTTTAATTTGTTGAACACCCCCAAGAGCCATACATTATCTGCAAAGTATTATTTAATGACATCAATTTAACACATGTATTATACTGTGGACACACAAATAACATTATAGTAGCCTCTAGAGAGGCCTAGGAGCTCAATATATGAGTACTCCCTTCAATAAATACTCATTATGTTCATTGTGGCTATCTAAGTTCATTACATGAACATAACCCCCTTCTGCCCAGCCTGGTGCCCCCCATATATTTTTGGGCTACAACTCCCATAAGTCCTGATCATGGGCCAAACTGTCTGGGGCTGATGTGAATTGTGGTCCAAAACATTTGGAGTCCATTAGATTGGGGAAAGCTTATCTGCTATTTCAGAAGGATGTCATCCTTCATACAATATTCTTTCTTTCATGTTTTCACTGTTCAGTTGTGTACATGTTTCCTGACATCTAACGGGTTGATTCTTTTTCACTCATAATATCTTAATGCACAAGGAAAACTTTCTCCTTTTATCTATTAAGTTGAACATTTCTAAACTTCAGATAGTTTGAATCAAAGTTGATTGAATCAAAGTTGCCAGGAGCAACAATAAATAAATATCTGGAACTTCTCAAACTTCAGTATAGTTACACCTACACCCACCTAAGATATATGCTGAAAGTACTGTACAAAATTTAAATTATAGAAGTGTCAATGTATTCACAGGGACACTGTTTCATTTTGTTCTTTTTTTTAAAAAAGAAAGAAACAGAAGAGAAGTAAAGAAACTAATTAACTGGACCCATTCTAATTTGGGTTCAAGCCTGGTTTTGGCATGGAGTTGGCCTTGGTTGCCCTGATAGATGACCTTCTCTGGGAAGAGACAAGGAGACTGCAACCTTGTTGCTCCTTCTGGAACTCTCAGTAGCTTTTGATACCACTGTCCATGGTACTGAACTGTCTCTGTGAATTGGGGATTGGAGGCACTGTTCTATGATGGTTCTGCCCCTACTTGCATGGCAGGATAGAACCATTGGGGGGGCTATGTGACTATGTTCTCACAACTTAGTTACTGGGTGCTGCAATGCTACACTTTATCCCCAATATTATTGAACAACTATATGAATCCATTGGGAACAGTCATCAGGAAGTCTGGAGCACAGTGTCATCAGTATGCTAATAATATCCACTTCTATTTCTCCATTAAATCTGAATCAGAAGCTGTCCAGTGTCTGGAAACAGTGGTGGTTGGCTTGGTGAAGGTCACTAGAACAGACATGAATTCTGCTAAGAATTCTGCTAAGAAAGAGACAGTTAGTTTTTACATTTTGTAAACTATATAGACATGATCTTGGCATTAAGTGGTATAGAAATTAAATAGTGATTGCTGCTGCTGTTAAGTAGGGTTATTCTGCACTTTGTACATATTCAAAAGTATGAGAAGATTTCATAGGTGAATAGCAGATTGACCAACACATTACAAGAACTGTTGGGGTGGGGCTGTCATCCAATGCTCCAAAAGAAAACAAGACTATCTTCCCCACACAATCTGATATGGAATGGGAGACAATTTGGGGGTTTACTTCAAAATAATTGAATCAGGAAGAGTTATGATACTTGAAACACTCTGAGCAATGAAATGATTTATGTGCATTTTGAGGTTTTCTCTCTTTTTGTTCCTGGATTTGGTTTGAATGTCTGTCATCTTAACAAACACTGCTGGATTGTACCTAATCAGGCTGCAGATGGGGAAATCTTGTGATTATTTGCTCCTCCCTATCTATCTAAATAAATAAATCTAAATAAAACAAAGAAAACTAGATGTCACAGAGACGTTTAAAGCCTATTTTTCTGTATGATGTGTCTACTTTGAATTGCAGCAGTCACATATTATGGTAAACCATCACTAAAGGTACACCCAGTGTGAGCGAGAGTAAAAAGTAATGATCCTTTGCTTAGCATTACATCTAAACTGGGGGTTGCACTTTGTTTCACACCATGATTGGTAAACCAAGAACAAGCCTTGGCTTGCTTTGGAGCAAAACAAATCATCATCCCTGGTACAGTCATAATGCTAGGTCAGAAATGATGGTTGATTGTGACTGCTTGTGTTAGGAGAATAGCAAAGGGGGAGACATTTACCCATTAACTGTGGTTTACTTTGACCATTGTGTAAACCAGGCCTATATCCAGAAGTGGCACATTCCACAATAGTGTTACCATTGCATCTGCCAGCTATGTCAACCAGCTTCTTTCACAATTTTTCCTCTCATGAGCAACTTTCACAGAATTCCCAGAGCTCTGCACTACATCTCCTTGAACTCGTAAAGCCATATTATATTTGTGATTTGTTTCATTTGTTTCCAAGTGGCCTGGCCTGACATGGAGTACAAAACTGTCTGCAAATCTTATCATGCAATGCTATGAAGTAACTGTTCTCCTTTAAAAAAACACCAACCCTCTTTTTAAAGGGTCACCGGTGACAAAAGTATTCTGTTAAGGTTATTTTCTAAGGAAGGTGAGCCTTATAAAAAGGGTTTCTGTTTTCATCCCATAGAGGCATTTGCAAGACCCTCACATGCACACAGTGTGCCGTTTGAGGTCTAAAAATTTATTCACAAATCCATGCGGGAAGAGGCCACTAAAAAGCTTATCAAAGGACTCTGTGAGATATCAAACAGAAAAGAGTTTTTGTTTTTATTTCCTCTTCATACAACCCATAAAAAGTGACAGACATATGGCCTAACAAAGTGCTGTATGAGGTTTAAAGCACCACAATCAGTCCTTTTATTTACAAAAGAGCTATTCATGTTAACTTAAAAAAATAAATGTGCAATTCTGAATAGTACCAAATGACTAAAGTACAAAAGGACCTGAGGAAAAAAACTCTTTCCTCTCTGTGTGTTTTTCCCATGTCCTACCTAGAATCTGACATATTTTTATTACTTTTTTTGCAAGAAATTATGTCGCACCTTTGATCCCACATTCTTCAAACACCGAACAATATCAGTTTAAGTCAGACACCTTGAGTGAATGCCTGCAATCAACATCCACAGTTTCATAAAGAGAGTAAAGGCCAAAGCTTGCTTAGACAAAGCAAAACTCATTTTCCTTACTATGATATAAATTTGTATAACTGGAAATTCTGGACTTGATTCTCCTGTTTATGTATTAGTTATCATTTGCATGGATATCCCAGGAACATACAAAAACCTCAATATAATTCTAGTAAAAAACTATACTCATCCCCAGTTAAAAAAAGCTAAGCTGAAACCATTTCTTGTGTGGCTTTTCATGTTGAAATTTGTATTATCAATGCCAGAATCTTTTACTGAACTGATATGCAAATTATCTAAAATTAGAAGTGATTTAAAAGACATTTATATATGCATGCATACATACATACATACATACCCTGAATTTTTCCCTGATGGGACTCAAGGCATCTTACAAATAAAAACAAGAACAGCTAAAAACATAGAAGAAACAATAATTCAAAAACAATTGAACATTAATAGAATTAGAACCATACACATATACTATATACTAATCTGCATAGGCCAACACTGTTTTAAACATACAAATAATTAAGGTAAGGATGGGGTGTGTGCAACCAGTATGTGTTTGCCCAGGCAGGCACATTATGTGACCAGTGAGAGCAGATAATAACCAGACTGTACAATGATAATGGGATAAAACCAGAACAAGTCTTTATTTATTTATAGGGTAAGGGTTGGCATGGCATTGGGGCCAGGGTCAGTTCATCATTCCATAAACTGCGTCCACAGAGTTTGAACTGCCCCAAAACCATTTCATGGGAGTCGGCCACTGTTGAACCTCTCACTGGGAGACCAGGGCGCAGATTCTACAAGGCAGAATGTTCAGCACTGAGCTTGGGGGTGTCATAGTCAGTCCTCCTCTGGACTCCTTATGCCCCCTCCCCCATACTATGTGGCTCCTTCCCAATGCCATTTCGGCCCTCAACAAACAATATTCTTCCTCCTAACAAAGGAAAGCCATAATTTCACTGAGGGAAAGGCAAACAACAACAACAACAACAAACCAACCATGTGCCAATCAGGTTGAGAGAGAAAAATAATTTCCAGCCCTGTCAACCAGCAAACCAAAATTGCTTGGTGAAGGCTCTAAGCCAAGGGTAGGTGGGTGGGAAGATCTTGAGGCAAAAAGGCTCCGAGCTCCAGGGGAAGCAGCCTTATAAAGGCTTTCACCCTCCCCTTTGCAAGGGCTCATGGGATAGCTTTTTCCCCATGAGCCCATCTCATATGCAAGATACTGGGCAAAACCAGTGCTGCTGAGCAGAGGCTCCCCATGCTTATCGGGCATAGAACAAGGCTTAAAAACTATTTGAGCTGGGATAAAAGGCCTTTCATGAATTATAGGCAGAATTATAGACAGAGAAGCAGTGAGTGAGTGAGTGAGCTGTGTTATTTACACCCTTCTAGGGCTGCATAAAACACCCCTGTTGCAATATGTGCTTTCCTAATATAGGTTTAGCTCATACATCTTGGATGGGACAACACACTTCCCCTTGCCTATAGTTAGCTCAAGAGAGACAAGAAACCTAGAAAGAAAATTCAAAATTCTTATTTCCTTATTTCTCTGTTTGTTACATGTGAAGCCATCCTCATAATGTGAAGTCAATAGAGCAGGAAGCTACGACCTTGTATTCCATCACTAGTTCCATGAATTCCAAAGACATTATCAACTGTGTGTGTGTGTGTGTGTGTGTGTGTGTGTGACTAAACAAATTACAATTGTTAAAGATCCTTTTTAAAACTTCTATTAAGTTAGTAGTTGTTGTTTCTGATCTGGTTATCAAATAGTCTGTGTATTTGTTTACTTGTTCTCTGGTTCTACTTTGACTTTGTTATCATGTCCTCATTACCATATTCAATTAATTAGTATATAAAAGGTAACATTCCAGTATGCACACCTTATGAAAAAGCCTTATTGACTTTGGCTAAATAGGACAGGGTTGTTGTTGTAACAGGGTTGAGGGAAAGTAAGCCCAGAGAGAAGATTTTATAAGATTGGGATAAAAAAACAAACAACCCAGTGAATTACACTTTATTTTACTAAAGGTAAAACAGCAAGAAGAAAGAGGGAATTGTTTTGGAAGGTGGGGAGAAAGACAATGTGCATGAAAACTATAGGAAAGCTACAACTGATTTAACCTTGATCTGATTATGTTTATTAATGGCAACTTGATTTTGATCATTGCACATAGGCATAGATTAAGACCCAATCCACTTTCTTAACAGTCATAAATGTCCCTCTATGTCACACACACACACACACACACACAGACACACACACACAATCTTGAATTACTGCTCTGTATTATTAAGTGCAGTAAAGTCATTTCAATGCATCTTGATACTAGTGAGAGCATTTTTCAATTATTTATCAGGATAAAGCTAGTAAACAAACTCTGTGGTTTCTATACAAAGCCATAAAAGGCTTGGGATCCTAGTATCTAAAAAGCTACCTTCCCCAGGATCAACCATCTTGGATCATCAATTGGCAGCAGAGGACATGTGGTTGATGTCACCATTGGATGCTGCCTAGCTCATGCTGACCCATGACAGGGCACATCGTAGTGGCAGTTCCTGATTGGTGGAATGCCTTCCCTGATGAAGTACATCTTTCCCCCTCATTATTACCATTTAGGAGGAATTTAAAAACGTTCCCTTTCACCCAGGCATTCAATGGCTAAAAGATACTGTTCCTGGCAACCTTGACATTATTAGCTATGAAGGTATATAATTTTAAAATGTTTTTAAATAAAGTTTTTACTCATTTTCAAAATACAGACATTACAACAATGTTTTCCCCATCCCTCCCTCCCTCACCCATTAACCAAATACAAATACAGCCTATAACAGAAAAAATGTAAGATAGAAATAAGTGAAGATGTGTGTTCCATGTGTGTAAAGAAAGTATCATTCCTCGTGTTCCCATGAATCTTTGTGGTCTGTAATCATGTTCTTTGTCTGAAGTGTAAGCAATAAAATTAGGCCAGGTATTGGAGAAACCTTTGATTGTCTTGTGCTGCCTTCTAAATGTTTTTAAATATGTTTTATTTAGTTATACTTCAGAAAGAATTTAATATAACCACATTCTAGATTTACATCTCTGTGCATTTGTTGTATCCATCAGAGAAACTTCACCCTGGATTCTAATCTATTTGAAAACCTGCAAGAACAAACCAGGGAGCGGCAGAGGCTCAGGATCAATTAATACAGAGCATAATCATGAGTGAAATCTTGTATTCAGCCATTTGAACATTATAAGCTTAGACAATATCTCTGTTCTTTTCCTTTTCTGTTTCTTCTCCAGTTTTATGTCTGAAGTTTTATTATTTTCTATTTTCTTCTGAGTATATCTTCCTGAAACCATCAAAGTACTTAGTTGCCTTAATTTGGGGCAATATGATTTTATGAATTCAGAACACATAAATCTGTTTATTTATGTGTGCACTAAAATTGCTTTGGGTCAATATCAGATCAGCACATTTGACTGAGATATGTCATCTGAGGAACAAATAAGGATACCTATGGAATAAGTTCCTGCCATTCACAAATGTTGGTAATATAGGATTGTGGGGCTGGGCTGGAAAATGTCTGTTGGCCCCTTCTGGGTCTATGATTCTCTATCTGTAAGGTTTAGAATCTAGTAAAAGAACCTGCTGAACTGGTCATACCAACCAGTTAAGCAAATGCCCTTAGACAGTTGGACGTTCTCAACATCATCTTAAAGAGTGAGCTTTGTTGCCATAGTGATAACTAAATGGTGGTGCTCTCCAGGAAAGGAGTAAGCACTGTCCAATTTTGCTCACATTGCTGGAGATGACATCATCTTGTAAGGAGAAGAACAATAGCCAGAATTCTGTGGGTGAGTTTTTGGCTGATGTGACAGCTGAAAAGTGGCACAAAGAAGCTTGATTTCTCCCTCTGGGCTGTAAGCTTTTCCAGCCTATGCTCAGCTTGCTTACCATATAGCCTAAATACACCACAGTCTCCATTGATCTTCATCCCAAGGAGATCAAACTCTGGGTAAGCAGTGGAACCACAGAAAGCTCTGAGAGATTGGGGTGTGCAAAAGAGTTGGTAAGAAAATGAATTTCTCCCTGCCAAGAAATATATGCATATTTCAAAATATCAATCCACCAGATCTCCTTTAGTCAATGTTTCTTCTAACATGCTTTCTGTTTCACTTTCCCCTTAAAACCTCAGGTTTTAACAGAAGTGACAGAAACACCACTACATTAAAGTTTGCCTCACAATAAGCCATCTATTTCTGATGAGTAGTGGCCGGCATAGTGAGTCATCTCCATAGTCCTGGCTCTTCCAGCAGTGGTGTCACTGCTGTTTACTGAGATAGTCACTTGTGAAAGAAGACCTGCTTGCTGAGGCATTTAAGTCCCAAGTTTTTTTTTAAACTTGGGTTTATTTATTGATTTACTTATCCTATTCATCCAAATAGGATCACAGACTAGTTTGGGTGACTGTCAATGACAATGTTATTTAGTTCCTCCCTTTCCATGAATATTAAGCCCAAGGTAGCTGCCATCAAAAGTGACCAGAATATAACAATAATGCATTTTTTAAAAATCCACAAAATTTAAATATATAGAATAATATGTAGAACAGTGTAATAAACAATTCATAATAATAGGGAAATAATATTTCATTATCAAGACACTGAATTAGATCAATATACTGGGCAATTAATAAAACTAAGCCTAAAAACAATCAATAAAGCCAATTAAGAATAATAAATTCTGAAAGACCAAGGAAATACCCAATTAATATGCATTACAATAAGATCAATTGACAAATTCATAAGCATGGGAAATGCATAATAAACAGTCAATGAGACTAGAAATAGTGGTTGTAAATAATGCACCTCGTTCACAAACTCATTCCTGCTTCCCAGCTGGTTACATGTGCTATCTGCACAGCAGGAAGAGAGTTGCTTCTCTTGCTAGACCATGACCTCAATGGGAAGGTGCTTAAGCCAGCTTTGCTGCTCCCAAGCTGGTAAGTGTAGGTGTTCAGCTGAGCATTTGTTTATTTTATGCACTTATCTCCTTGATAGTATCCTGCACTGGAAGGGGGAAGGAGCTGTGCCCAGACACTTTGTACTTACCTGGCCATGTACTTGAATCAAGAAGGAGCAGGCCAAATCTCACGAAGTCAGTTGTGCAGGAGCCTCCAGAACCTGGTGGGTGGGAGTTCAAAGCATCAAATGTAATTCCCAGTTCCATGGCCCAAAGTGATGTGCACACAGGCACTTGCCAGTTAAATCACATTCATTCAAAAAAATCCATACTCTTGCATCAATAAAAGTTCAGCTGCTAAGGCTCCTCCTCCTGCTTTTTCACAGCAAATTTTGCAGGGTATATAAAATACAGCCAAAGTTTATTGGCTAACAGGTATAGTATCTGATGCATATTTTCTTTCCAGGTTCATTTAAGCATAATACACAACATAGTAATCTTGAAAAATAAATCGTGAGCCACTTGGGATCATTAATAGAGCTAGGAATGTGTGGTGTGTGGATCTTAAATGTGGCAAACTACTGCTCTATTTGGGCCTTGTACTCAATAGCCCTGCCTTGATTCCAGAGATATGTCCTTCATACCTTGCAGGTGAGTACACTGGACCTCCAAATGGCTGAGAGGCTCTGATTGTGTGACCAGGCAGTGACAGCCACAGCCCCCAGGGATCATAAGGAAGGAATAAAGACTCTGACAATGTGTTATGGAATTAAAATTAGGCCATAACTTTATTAAACTTCCAAATGTAGGAAGACTTTGGCCTTGGGTGTGTATCCCTCCCAGCCCCCGAGCTGGGGGAACTGGGGCTCATCAAGGTAAACGGGATATGGGGGTGCTCTGTGATATGTAAGTGTAGCAGGCAGCCAAGCCCATATCCCCACACACAGGGTAGTTCACTGATGACCTTTCAGTGTATGGCCAGGGACACCCATATATATATAGCCCCTTTAAGAGGGGACCCTGGAATCACCACTGCAGGGGGGGTGAGTCACCACTTCATGCCCCTTCCCCATATAGGAAATAAAAGACTAAAGGATTCCACCCAAGGCCGTAAACCGCCAAAGTTGTGACGAATTGCTAGGGGGAAGACAAAAAATTTTCTTCCCGGTTTTTCAACAGCAACCAGTCATAGACCGTAGCAGTGCCCACTAAATAGGAAGAAAAAGTTAACCTGCAAACAAGAAAATATTAAACTAAGGAGGGGAGGATGGGTGAATCTCCTGAGCCAACTGCCTGACTACTGTTGGCTCTACCCCCTATATAAATGGGACTGGCTCCATCTCCCAGCAATGAAACTTGACTACTGAGGCTGGGTGTGAACCTCCAAATAATAACATTGAGAGGCAGGCCAGCCCCTGTTTGCCAGTAAGTTCCCTGGGAACTGTAGCACCATGCGCAATCCTGCAAAGGGCACCCACAATGTAAAGTGTGAGTGCTCAATAACTGGACGGTATGGCCCATAATATCATGTATCTCCAATGTAATATACTAATGGCTGTGTTGTCAGATAGTCACTGTTGCCCACAAACTGTAATTGTTGACAGATGTCAAATAAGCAACAGAGTAATTCTCTCATGTGTCAGAGATGGGCCACATTCATGTTGAGATGCCTGCTTTGATTAATCTATTTGTGTCTCTTGGTAGTGGTCAATATTGCAAGGAGCTCTATTGACATGTTGTTGTTTTGGTGTATGTGTGCTTAAATGAAGAAACATCTAGTAGAATCACAGAGCCCTGTCCAGTAACAGCCACATTATGACTCTCATACATTGTCCTGTGCTAGGAAATAATGATCATGTGCTTACCAGCAGTTCAGCATTTGTTTGTTTACATATTTTTTTTAAATTTTTTATGTTTTGGCCTTTTATTGTTTCCTTAACTGATTGTCAGTCTAACTCTATATCCTGTTCCTGTAGCTAGTTGCTTCATGAATTTCTGAACAGGAGCCTGATATACAAGTTGATCACATATTCGTATAAGCTGCTATTCATATAATTCCAAATACCTTAGGGAAAGCTTTATGCTCAGGTTTCTTATTGCGGTTTGTGTTTCTCCAGGAAAACAATATCATCCCCAACTCATCACATATATTAAGCAACATGGGGGCAATATGCTTGCAGTCAACCATTGAAAAAGGCCCTGCAGTGGTCACAAGCATTTTTCAAACCTCACAGCTCCTTTAACTGGATGGAAATAAATGAGAGAGTGCAAATCTGTGTTTCTGTTTACTAACAAATATGCTCATAACTGGGACTGTTTAAGAAAGCCGGGCTATATAAAAACTCAATGTTGCTATTTTTCACCTCACACACCAAATATTTTGGGGGTCTACAGGATGGGAAGCATTATCCACTACCTAGTATTAATATAAGAATGTCAAAAAGGGTCTCCAATTATTGCTTCCTCTTGCTCAGCAGACACATTAAACACATCTAACCAGTTCCTGGCATGCTGTGGTATGTGTGGGTGTTTTGATGTACAGTTCAACCTGCTGTTTCAAGATGGGTTTTGCACCAGCCCTCATGGACAGGAAATGCAGTAATATAGTCTCATTTATGCTTGCTATCCCAATTATAGATTTTATTGATTTCTTTAGACCATTTATATATTGATTACAATTTTTGGCAAAAAGCACTAAGCAGTTTAGAAAAACTGGAATGTTTTGCATTTGTAATCAAGAGGCAAATCAATATCTGAATCAAGGCACAGAAAATATATACTGAAAGGCACAGGAAATAGATAGGTAGGAGATGACCCAAGGATGTTGTATCCATTCTTTTTTCTTCTTCTGTGTAAAACATTGGCCTTGTCAGCATTTTGCTATATAAGGTTATCTAAGAGGCCTGGAATTATTGGCACCACTACTCCCTGAAGATCTCTTGCTTAGTGTCAATGCACTCAGAAGTGAGAAAAAGAATTCCTCTCTCCTGTACTGATGTTTCAGGAAACTTGGACAGCCCAGGAGACAAGGGATCTTCATCCATTAGTCTGAGATGATAATTGGAAAATCTGGGTTAATGAGGATACCTGTGTGGCATCCTCAGGGAGAGTCAGGCAGCCAATACAAGTCCCCTTTAAGGTGGTGAATTCTAGAAATTAGTTATACATTCTGTGAAGAAGTGATTTGTTTTTGTCTATCCTGAATTGTTTGCCCTTCAGTTCCACTGGGTGACCTCAAGTACCATTATTGTTTGAGATGGGAAGACAGCTGTTTCCATCATCTTTCTCCACACAATGTATAATTTTATAAACCTTGATAATGTCACTCCTTTGTCCCTGAAGCCAGAAATAAGGAGGTGAAAATAAGGGGCATAATTTCATTAGATGCATAAGCCAACTAGAACAAGCAATTTAGCAATATAACCTTAGCTCCCCAAACTCCCTGTGTGGGTGTAAAGAAATTCCACTCACAATATGAACTAACGCTTCATGAGGCTTGCCAGAATCCTTTATTCCTATTTGAGCCTTTAACCAAACATGACCAATAGGGCATAAATCCCTATCCAGCTCTTTTGGATAGCCATCTAATCCCATCCTATTAGCTAAACTGGGTGGGTTTGTGCCTGCCTAATCTGCAAATGCAAATGGTCCAAACTATGGTCCAATAAGTCAAACATTTATTGACAACGCCACCTGCACAGCTGGTGGTTTACTTCCAGTATTTTCCACTCTTTTCTTGCGCCGCAACCTTCAACAGGAAGAAGTAATGAAAAATCCATCTATGCCCTAAGGTCCTTCAGCTTCCTGCCCAGAGTCTCATAGTCCTCTGCTATATATTGAAATGATACTGCCCACATTAATCAGAAGGAAGGTGTTGTGGTCAGTGGGCTTTATAATACTGGTCAGCTTCTCTGTCACATTGTGAATCTTTGCACCTGGAAGATAGCACACCTCCCAGGACATCTTGTTATCTCTGCATACTGCCCCCCTCAGTATGGAGTCACCTACCACCACCACATGTCTCTTCCTCCTCTGGGGAGTGGCTGGGGTCGTTCTATACACTGTACCTTCCACAGCCACATCAGTGTATTCCAAAGTCAACAACTGCTGCCTTGTTCCTCTGGTCCAGAAAAGGTGTCTGAGGTGAGGGCATGGAATCAATGTTGCCACTCCAGTGGCACAGCATGGCTCCTGACAGTCCTGTTTCTGTGTGTCATGTTCCTCCAGGTGCTTGTCTCCTGCAATGGGCAATCTTCTTCCTTCCTAGGGACATCCCACTTGCACCACTGTTCCAGGACATTCCACTCTGCTGTATCAAGAAATTCATCATGTTGCCCAGTAGCTAAAAGTGTGACTAGGCAGGCTTCTAGCTGTTGTACCTTCTCTTCCAGCAAGGCAGCCATCTCACACTTTTTGCAAGGGAAGTTGTGCACATTCTCAGGCAGGAAGACAAACATGGCATAGGTGTTGCAGGTTACTGCAAAGCTCCTTTGCCACCCATGTCTCTTGGCCCCCCTCAAAATGCCCTTGCAAACACCCCTGGCCTAGTCCTAGTCATGAGTTCCTGGTCATGTGCCTGAATCAAATTTTGAATAATAAAAAATGAATTTTAAATGTGTCAGAACAATACAAGGAAAATTACATTTCAAATGTTGAGCTTACAGTTTGTAAAACCACTTCCAAAGAGTAGAGGAAAATAGCAAGCTGCTTCGGTCAGAATAAAATGATCCAATTAATGCATCCCGCAAAGGACTCAGAACACCAATATCAAACAAAGCTGTACAACAATATCTTTGAAGTGCCTGTTTGCAACATGAAATTGACATGAAATTCAGCAGAAATATAAGCAACCAGATGCTTCTGCTTGAATTTTGCAAACATAATAGATAGTGTTGCAATTCTAAAGGTGGCATACACTTCAAATTGCCAGTTCCTGGAGGCTGGCACAAGGCAGCACTGGTTTAGAGTGGTCCCTTCCAATTATTTTTCAATCTAAAGGACTGCACTACTTAGGCCTTTGTCTTAGAAGCAGCATTAAAATTCAAAGCACTGCAGTTAATTCACAAATGCCAGATTTCAAGCTCTCTAGGCCTGAAGTGATACTCTCGGCTAAATTCTATTCTCACGTACTAAGAACAGAATAATGACCGTTGTGTTAAAAGGCTCAGAAATCTGTATTGGATAGTACATTTTCTGCCGCTCTACTTTCAGCAGATTGATTCTGCACAGCAAGGGCACGACATACCAGAATAGCACAACCAGCCAGTGAAAGGACTTGCATGAACTCCCTTATGAATAGTCAGTCCAGAAGTCCATTATAATTCAATACTGTAAACTCTGGATTAACTGTAGCATAGCCTCAGTCAGAAGTCCCTCAGCTTTGCTACTGGAAATCATGCCGAATATGGAACTCCCATGGCTGATTTGGAAGCCACATGCAAGTGGTGCTTGCAGTCAAAATAACCACACAGTCAACTGAATTCCAGCAGGTCAAGTAATAGCCAAAGAGGAAATATTCATATAATTTATAATAAATATCCTGTTTATGAAATGATTTCATGTACTCTAGAAATGATTTCAGCTCATGTGCAGTATCTGACACAGGTTGCAACTGGCAGTTCTTTAATAGATAAATGACTACTCCTTGATCTGCCATTCACTGATTGGATTACCACTGAATTCTACTGATATTTTCCTGCCATTTAAAGGACTGAAAATACATTGGAAAATATCAAGGCTTTCCCAAGCTTTATCCATGTCCAGTTGCCAGCCATACTTTCTAGCTATAAAATTATACATTCCTCCACTGTAATTAGCCAGTATTTTGAGGAAATATTACAGTTCTGAACTGCTCATGCATAAGTTAAAAAGCTTCACTCAATATTTAATTGAGAAATACTGTACTGAAAATTCCAAAAACTTCCCATACACAACATCGTGTGCAGGACTGCACCACTGGCATGGTTAATGGGAAAGCATGTTACAAATATAAGCATTTTGTGAGTCAATACCCACAGCAGAAGTTTTGATTTGCTCATATTTGATGTATTCAGAAGAGTGTTTTTCCCTTTTTATATTATGAAATTGTTGTGTATAGAGATAATTTATCACCATTCATCAAATCCCCATTCACCAAAAAATAATAATCAAAATTCATAACTGTGCATATAAAATCCTGGACACACATCAGTTACATCAGTTGTACATTTTGATCCCAAACAACTTCCATTAATATTACAAAAGTTAACCTTTTTTTAGGTTGGTAGCAGTTGATTCCTCGGCTAATCCTCTGCTCAAGCCTACACCCACTGAAATCACACTGCCTTGGATTGGAGTGTTAATACACCTTTGCATCATTGCGCAATGACTAACTTATGAAAGTTGCTGCTACAAGTTCTGGTGGTGACTCTTGGCTCACAAGGTTCTAAAAGGGGATTAGACAGATTAAAGGAGGATCTTTCTATCTATCTAACTGGAATGTCACTCATCATAAATTCTAATTCTAGGGGTACAGGACAAGTGGGGCCAATAGACCCTTACCTAAGTAAATGTTGCTATTGCCACCCTTTGGCTACTTTTTCTGCTTATTTATACAAGTTTTGAAACTAGGAATAGGGAAATAAGGGAAGTAAGCCTGAGAAGGGAACATCCAATAAAAAATAGGACTTAAGGCAATAGCAATGCTTTACTAGAAATTAGCTACTAGGTATACTCGTCACATTTCTGCTAAAAAAAAGTGGAGTAAATGTGTTTTCTACTATGCGGCCAGAAATGCTTAATCAATCCTGGCTAAGTGGCCTGTCCACCATTTTGTGTGCAATATGTCATGATTAACATGATGCAGATGTTCATAGCATCTGGACAATGTGTCACCTGCTAAGGCAAAATGCAAGATTATCTGTCCAGGCTTGTAGAACTCCAGCAGCTACCTTTCATGAATACAAATTCACAAGACATTTCAACTCTTTCTTTGCAACAGGATACACTGCTCTTCCCTGTTGTAGGTCAGAGTGGTTCTGTTGTTCTCTTAACTTACCAAACATATACCCCCATTTAAATGAAGATTTCTTTCTCTTTCTTAAAATCACAGTATAAATTGATATGCCATAAAAAATATTGCTCTAGTCATAATCTTTAGCCTTCTAGTCACATATAAAATGAGAAACATAATGTTTCAATCCCATCAAAATTTGATAATATCTGGACCAGAATGTGAATTTACCACGTTCAGCAACTGTGACTGTCTCCTGAAGCAAGGTACCTTAGCCCTGAAAATGGTCTTGGGCTCACAATTTAAGCTTGCTTAATAATAGTGGGATCTTATGAGCCAAATTTGCACCAGCTAATTGTAGGCTAGGTGGTCAGAAAGACCACTGGAGATCATTAGCTGGTGAGTTGCAGTCTTCTCACACATGCCCCAAGGGCAGGGCTTGCATTGTGGAAATATATGATAGTTACAAAAACATGTAAGTTTGACTGTTGAGGAAACAAAACTCCAATCATTTTTTTTTAAATAAATGTGTTATGAATAACAAACAAGCTAACCAATTTATAAATTTGCAAACCAAATCATTCCATTTTAAAAACTGGCCATGGTTCAAGGCATAATCATCATGCACATAAGATGGAAGAAAATGTTGCACAGTTGCATAAGCAAGTGGTGAAGGGCTCCCTTTCTTATTTCCAACAATTCCCAAATGGTAGGTAGTGCAAGAAGGCACACAATAAAAGAGAAAATAAATGCATGACAATTTCAATATCTAAAAAAGTGACCTATTTTTTAAAGTTCATAGATGATCCTTGTTGGCCCAATTACAATGCAATTTGATGTGTGTGTCTGTTTGTGTGGTGTGTGTATATATGCGTGTCTGTGTGGTGTGTGTGTGTGTGTGTGTGTGTTAGGTGTTAGGGATGACCATCACAACACACAGTTATCAGTTGGGAAGAACTAATAATGATGTGCTAAAATAATCACACCAGCAAAAATTTGTGTGTGAGTTAATGACCCAAAGAGTTGTGACAGCCACCCCAGGACAAAAATGCAAAGTTGTGCATAATTGTTGTATATGTGCCTTTCATATTAAGTATGGTAATGCTAATAGAAACATATGGTTACCCATCTGCTACTGGATTGAAGGCCCTTGTACTAGCAGTGTGTGAAACACTGAGCAGCTTTGGCCCAGAATACCTTAAGGACTGCCTTGTGCCGTATGCCCTGAGCCAATCACTGTGATCATCTAGGGGAGCACCATTGGTGGTTCCCCAGGGTCCAAAAGCATGGCTTATGCCAATGAGAAGCCGCTTTAGCAGAGTGCGATCAACTCTCTGGAACTACAAGAAACCAGACAGACCCTATATCTGTAAAGCTTCAGACATCACAGCAAAATGTTTTTGATTGTTTATTTTTCATTTCAGGAGGCCTTTGCAACTTGAATGGTCTTAACTTTCGATCCTTTAATCAACAGTTTGAATTTTGTACATTGAATGCCCCCCCTTTAATTCTAAACAGAAGTAACTCAGAAGTCAGAGTCACTGTAATCAATGGAAATTGCTCCCTAGTGTGGTTCAAACTCTAGCCTAAGCCCTTGATTTCTTTCTTCTATGTGTGTTTCTCCAGAAAAAGGGGTCTCATTCACAGCCTGCCTTTCACAGCCTGGCAGCAGCAGACTTTTAAAACCAAATTTCTATGGTATCTCCACACTGAAATGAATGTTCCTGAGTCACATTTACCGCTCAGTTATCTACTTTTCCAATGCACTGTCAAACCTTTCCAGCCCTACTTTTGTTGTTTAAGTTTTCTCTCATCATTCTCCCCACCCTACTCTGCTTTGCTTCAAGTGCTGGATCATCTCTAATAGTTGCTCTAGGCTTGGACATGAACTATGAAACAACTTAAAATTGCTGGATTTGAGATTTTGATTAAGGTGATCGGTGCAAGAATCTGTCACACTCCATTTTCCACTAATGAAGCCCCAAAAGATAACAAAAGTTCTCATTACTGAATCACAAGACATCTTAGATTTTGCAATATTCCCGTTCATCTTGTTTCAGTTACCTCAACCCATCAAGTCATCCCATGTATTCTGTATGACTTTGATGCTGATGTTTCCCCAATGCTGCACCATCAACATGTTTCATTGACACTTCATCAGCCAGTTTCCTATAAAATGTTAATCGAAATGGGCTTTCCTCACTTTGCTGGATGCCCTCTTTGTTCCACAATCTATTTCCAAAAGCAGTCATCCAGATGCCACTCAAAGATCACAAACAAGGCATGAGAAGTTTGGCTTGTCATTCTCTCTTGTCTTCAGCACCTGGTTTCATACTCCCCTATATACATGAAGATTCCTTTGGGTCAGCCAAAAAAGCAGAAAAAAGGACTTGTTGGTCCTCTGGGCAAGGAGTATGACTCTTGCATTTCATACAACAGCCCAAAGTACCAAGTTGCCCTTTGTCATTTTTTAAAATCTAGTTAATTTATCCAAGAAGGGATTTTTTATTATAGTTACGTAACTTATGTGAACAAGGCTGTATGGATGTGCCAATAAAACAGTGGGAGGTTTGTCAGAGATTAGAATGAAACCATGGAACTCGGCAAGTACATTATTATATGCTTATCTTTAGCATCTCCCTTGAGTCTCTGTCTTGAACTACCACTTGAATCTTCCAGAATGGAATATTATGGGAAATAGAGTTTTCCTGATACTTATCAAGTTTACCATTCTGATTACCCTTCTAGATCTGGATGTCTATGGTGAGATAGAGCTTCATTTAATAAGGTAGTTCTGCCTCCTCCTGGAAAAAAGGTATCTTCCATACTGATATTGCCACCCATCTCTTTGTAACTGAGGATCATTTATTGTGATGTAGCTGGCACAGAATGCAAAATGCCACCTCCCCAGAGAGGTGAAAAGGAAAGTGTAAATCCAGCCAGTATTTTGGAAACTACACAGATCAGGGACTGGGTGGTATTCAGTTAAGTTTTACTCAGAGTTAAACCCATTGAAATTAATGAACATCACTAAATAAATTTCAATGGGTTTACTCTGAGTAAAACTTAGCTGAATGCCACTCATGGTTCTGTGTAGTTTAAGCCAGTCACAAGCTACCTTTGTGTATGCTTCTCCCCATTTGAGCCCCTCCACCTATTTGGAAGAGACCCTGCTCAAAAATAAGGATTATAGGATGGATAGCAATAGGAATGAGCAGGAAAAGTGTCTGTTTTCTAAGACCGTAGAATATTCTCTCCTAGCTGAGGAGTATAAATGCATCTTTATATTACATTTTAGGTGAGGGATATTTGGTTCAGCAAGCTTTCTGGAAGTGTGTCATTAGAAGGATGGCAGTCATGTCAGGAGGGAACCGCAAGACTCTGTTGGGAGGAAAAATAACAGAGAGCAGGCCATTCATTTGGGGGTGAATGAGTTTCCTTTCCTCTCTTTTACAACCCTCCCCCTTTCACCTCATGTGACTGTAACTATCAGATGGTAAGCCTGCAGGCAGACACCCATGACAACTGATAACCATAAGGAATACTTAGGAGAAATATTCATCTGCCCTTTTAAAAAGCTGTCAGGAGTATATATATATATATATATATATATATATATTCATTTTCTGCTGAGCCTGGGGCAAAAACAAAACAAAAGCTCAAATAATAAACATGCCAGTATCCTCAATTCAGTTGATTTACACAGAAAACAAATTTAAAAATGCATATAGAAGGGTACGTTAACTACTCTGTACATATTTGAGAAATTAAATATATAGACTGTGGTGGGAATATTTTTTGTTTTGTTTTTATTTAAATATTGTCCTTATGATTTGCACAATGCAGGGCCAAAGAAGATGAGAACAAAGATGCAGTGGTAACTCAGGCAAAATGAATTTGTAATGCCAAGTATACCATATATATAATGTTAACTGGTTCATAGTTACTATTTAGAATGTGTGAGGGGTTAGACTGGAAAGAGGGTGAGGGCATGCATTGAACAGAAAGGTTTGAGGGGGCTTGCTCCTATGTTGAGTTGGCCATGCTGATGATCTTCTCTACCACCAGGCATAAAGAAGTTTGCAAGTACCTTCAGCTCCCTTCATGAAAACAGAGTGGAGCAGACAAGCCTGGTGTACATAGGGTTGGGATGTGGGTGAAATCTGAATCAGCTTGCATTTAAAAGGAACCTACCAAACTCACATTTTCTTAAACAATACAAGAACTGAAACACAGTTGCCTTGATTCACAAAAGAGATAAAGTCATGCCAGGTGTTCCCTCTTTTTTGAGTATAGAGGCATAGAATAGAGAATAGAGGCAGTCAGGCAGGAAGAATTGCTGTCTTTCTCCTTCTCCCTCTTGAATAAAGTAAAGTCTGTGCAGCCAGAGCTCTAGCCATGGCTGTCTTTCCCTCAGTACCCCCAGCATCCCAGGTGCAAGCTGGCAGTGAATGGGGAACCATGGTGCCATGGTCAATGCTTTAGCTCTGGATTAGAGATTCTGTCTGACACCTAACACTCCCAGGAAACCTTTCCCCTCAAATAGTAGAAATGAATCTGGTCCCATCAGTATTGCCCCCGCAATAAGTTTGAGTCCTTTCAACCATCCCAGCCCCTCCATAATTAAAATCTGCCCCCAGTTTGCCACCCACAAATGGATGCTGCTCATTGGAGAGCCATTTAAGTTCTACATATACTTAAAAATTCCAATTTGATGTGTCTGTTATTATTGCTTTGACTTGACAGTTTTTCTTGCCTGGGCCATTTGGACTGGTAGCCCTTGAAGGTCAGCAATCCAATCTATCATTTGGGGGTGAAGTGTCTGTTAATCCCCTTTTGGTTCACCTGAGATGTGGGGGATGAATCAATAAATACTATTGTGCTCACAAGAGTCTAAGTCCTTTCACTTGGTTTTACAGTTCTTTAAGACTATTGAAATGTCTAGTTCTAAATCACATGGATATTATTCCGTTAGCTGATATGAATGCAAGTGGAAAATGTAATATTTTTTGGTGGCTGGTTTCATCATGTTCTGCTGTATAGAAACTGTGGGAGTGTGTCATTTCTAGACATGTTTACAGCATCTTCGAAACATGAAGATAATCTTAAGGAGAAGAAAGATATATCTGCAGAGTGCACTAGCCATATTTTAACTCCTCCATCGCAGAAGAAGAGAGATAATAGCAATAAAGGTCTTAAAGCGTTGGTTTTCAAAATGTGCACATATTTCCCTCCCCTAGTATCCATATTTCACCAGTGCTGGATAAAACAAAAACAAATGGTTTCGTTCTAAAGATGTTTCCATGTTGATAGGCAGTGAACAGAATTCATGAATAACATCCAGGGCTTATTCGCCTGAGTAACACAGGCATCCCTGTGATAGACTTTGCAAGAAGGAAGTTGGGAGGAGGCCATGGGGCTCAGCAGTATTCTCTGATACTTTTGATTCAAAGAGCAATGCAAGAGGATTGTGGAGATCAGGAACATGGGAAGGGATTTAGGATAGTTCATTGCTATAGTAACACCTGGCTGTCCCTAAAGCCCCTTGCGCTCACACTAAAACAAAAAGAAGCAGGGAAGTGTGTGTGGGAAGGGGAAGGCAAGATGAACCAAAACCATTGTCTTTCTTCTCCTTCTGCCCAATTCCCTCAACTGGCTTCTGATATTTGCTTGCAAACAGTCATCCTACATATTTTCTTTCTTTTTTTTCTTTTTGGTGCATTAGAATGGGTATTGTATAAGTGCATCTTTCCCCCAAATTGTAGCAACACCACCATTTGTGATTAACTAGTTCGTGGTCACTGGGCCTTACCAGGGTTCACATCCCTGTGGAAGCAGCCTTCTGCATGTACGGTATATTCACTTGTTTAGGGCTTCCTTCAGACTGCTGTTCAACATATGCAATACCTGAAAAGAACTCTTAACCACACACCTAAAAGGTGTGCCAAGAAGGCACATGACAGCCTTGTCTCATCCTAGCTGGGCAGATTTAGATACAGTAAAGCTGCCAAGGCGAAAGGGTACCTACTTTCCCATATTCCCTTAGGTTGGTTATTTGTGAGAGGTTAATTGCCTACATGAACATTCACCATATAGATGCTTCACAGTGCTCAGCAGGCTAGCTTCTATTTAACTCCCTCCCTTCTTGCGCCAAGCCTGCCAGCTGTGACGAAGGAACACCTTGTGTCATATAACCAAATTATGTCCCTTCACTGATTGTCTGCCTGCCCCCCTCTCTCTGTCATTTTTTAACAAAAGATTTTCAGTGTAGCTCTCACAAAACATTACTACCTAGCCTCTACAGCAGGGGTCAGCAAACTTTTTCAGCAGGGGACTGGTCCACTGTCCCTAAGACGTTGTGGGGCTGGACTATATATATTTTTTATGCCACACAAATAACTCAGAGACACATTTTAAATAAAAGGACACATTCTACTCATGTAAAAACACGCTGATTCCTGGACCATTCAAAGGCTGGATTTAGAAGGGGATTGGGCCGGATTTGGGCCCTGGGCCTTAGTTTGCCTACGCATGCTCTAGAGGCTAATCCACAGTGGAAGATCTTAAGGGACCAATGCTGTGGTCAGGGCCAGCCCACCTATGAAGTCAGGTGAGGTGACCATCTCTGGTGGCAGGATCCTCAGGGGCAGCAGATCTCAATATCTATAATTCTTTCCCCCCTGTTCCTGATGTAGATCTTCACTCACCTTTTCTTCCCTGCCAGGGAGGGCGGGCTCTATTTTGGGGTTTGCTTCAGGTACCAACATGTTTTGGACTAGCCCTGGCTGTTGTGGCAGTGAAAATGCTGCCACATAAGCTTGAGTGCAGACTTCAGCACTTGGATCTTGAGCTCTCTCCAGCAACAGGGGACAAATTTAGCCCCACCTGCAGGTAAAAGGACTGAGAAAGTTAATTCAGTCAAGATCTCTAATCTTGCCTGTCTTTTTGTTGTTATGGATTTTAAGCTGGACTTTGTAAATGGATAGTCATTAATAGCACAGTTAACCAGTGTTCACTTTTCTCTTGTTTCCACCACTTGATTTATTGGAAGTTCTATTTCTCCCATTTCACCCCACAAAAATACATATAGAAAACACAGTTCCCTCTCGCCATCCTTGCTAGCCAACTCTCTTCCATCTTCTTTGATATGGTTGTGATTTAGTATTGATTTGAACATCATCTTTTCATTTTCACATCTTTAAGATGTGAGTAGAGGATACAAAGAAAAAAAAAGCCGAAATGTACCATGATAACACCCCAACAGTCGGCTGCACATCTTACACAATACATAGCCATAGCTGACTCAGGGGTCCAGAAAGTTCACCGAATTCCTTCACTAAGGCTCACTCATGCCTGTTGAGTTCTTACAAAAGACAGAGTCCCAGAGAATGTAAATGCAAACCCTTTTCTTCTTCTTTTTTCTTTCTGTGTTGTATCATGTTCAGCCTGATGTTTATCCAAGGTTTCTCTATAAGAATATATGAAATAATGGGTGGATAACCTCAGGAGTTCAGATGAACCCCCTCACACAATGAAAGCATGTGTGAGAGGGTGTTGGGATCATGCCACATGTGCAGGTTGTGTGAAAGGGTTGTACTCATGTACCAATTTCCCCTCATGGGGAGTAATTTTAGAGGCAGTGGTATATGTATAGGGTTGCCCTTGAAATGGCTGTGTCACTGGGGGGGGGGGGCAAGCTGATAGGAGAAATCATTTTCTCTGCCCTCCCATATGTAAACTGAATGTCCCTGGTCTTGGGTGCATTTCAGCTCATGCAAAGCAGTGTAAGAGCTTTAGAAAATGAATATGGCCTCAAGAATTGGCATGAAAATTCTCTGCAGTAATGTGGGGTTCTCTTACAGATACATAGATGTTCCTCAGCTGATCATTCAGTGTAGAAAAGTTGCCTTAGTGGTTTAGAGTTTTAGCATATAAATGTCAGCGACTTTTAAATACCACCTATACTAAATCATATTTGGCATGGTTGCCTTATTTAATCTGAAGTATCTGCCCAGTACTAGCAAACACTAATGTTAATTAGCATTCCAATTTCACATGCAAATATATATTGCAAACAATAAAAAAGCACTACTTTAGTAGGATTATAGTGCGAGGTTGTGTACGTTCAAATAAGTGGGAATGTTTCAAGGGAACACATTGAAAAGTGGGTCTGACAGACATATCTTTTATTCCTCGCATGGTTTCCTGAATCTAATTCACCATTTTCTTGCTTTACATTCCATATATAATCATAAGGATAGAATACTGGCAGCATAACAGTGCATCTTTTAACGAATATATTATGAATGCTCCATTTATAATTAGTCTTTTACATATACTACCTACACTAAGCAAAGATTAGATAATCAGTGCAGAAGCTACTGTTATTGTGTTCTTCAGAGAGACAGAAATCTGAATATCACATTTATAGGTGAAATAGAGGAACTGCTCTATTTTGAAATGGCTTTTATAGCAGAGCTATGTTTCTGCTATGTATTGACATGTGCGTAGATGGCAAATGATTTAAGAACAAATGTGAAAGTCATATGAAGAAAAATTAAGAACCACATATAAGAACCAGTATAATCTTGAATTCATATAAAAATGTATTTTGGAATGGGTCTGTACACATGTCCACTTTCAATGCTTCCTTTTCATACCATGTCTTCATAAATGACTTGGATGAAGGAATTAAGGAGATGGTCATCAAATTTTCCAATAACACCAAACTAGAAGGGGAACTAGACTCAGGATTCTAGATACCCTTAACAGACTGGAGAACTGAGCCCAAACTAACAAAATAAATTTCAATAGGGACAAATGTAAGGTTCTGCACTTAGAGAGGAATATCCAGCTGCACAAATATAAGATGGGGGACACCTGGATCTAGGGGTCTAAGTAGACCAGAAGCTCAATATGAGTCAACAGTGTGAAGAAGCAGCAAAAAAGTGTGGTATAAACTGCTGTTACATGAAATATGGAACAATTTTGTTTTCTCCTGCTCCAGAGGGTAGAACCTGAACCACTGGATTCAAGTTTCAAGGAAGAAGATTTGAACTAAACACCAGGGAGAACTTTCTGGTGGAAAGAGCTGTTTGACAGTGGATTCCCTCAGAAGGCGGTGGACTCTCCTTCCTTGGAGGATTTTAAGCAGAGGTTGGACGGCCATCTGCCACTATCAGGAGTTTGGAACTGTAGCACCACCCTTCTATGCCAACCACTTCTGTCCCCTCCCAGGCCAAATTTAGCATTCATTCTCCATTGTTTTGCATGCAGACTGCTTCTACTCTTAAATATTGAAAAACAAAACAAAATGAAATTTTTGCATATTAGGGTTGTCATATTTCTAACAGTGAAAATCCGGACAGAAGAGTTGTTGGATTTTTTTGGGCAAATTTCCTAATAAAAGAGAGAGAGATCTTTTTTTGAGCTATTTTATTGAAAAACACAGTCCAGATTTTCCAAGACTTTCCAGATTCAATTTCTGCCCGGACACTGCTGTATTTTGTATATGCTGACTGGCAATTGTATTACATACAGTATTCTATTAGATACAGTAAGAGGTACTCATACAGAAAAGAGGTACTCTTGCCTCTGAGGTGAACTTTTCTTTGTTTCAGGTCACTCATACACAGGTGCAGGCAACATAAAGCAATATTTCATTGTGGGAGCCAATTTGTCCCAGTCTTCAACCCAATTTGCAGCACATTCCCATCCACATTTACTCAGAAGTAAATCACACAGTGTGGTTTGCTCCTGAGTATATGTACACAGGGCTTAACCTAGGCACTCTTAAATTTCTAAATTCATTATTATGAAAAGGTGTCATGCCACTCATTTTACCTATTCTCAGTGTGATCAAACTAAAAATACAGCCCACTAATCTGAATTATTATTTGTGCTGCCTAGCCAGCAAATGGTTGCCTTTGAGAAGCAATTTCACATCCATATGCTGACATTCCAAGTTCCTGAGCTAGTGAGACTTACTAAGACTTACTACTTATCACCATGGGGTCTCTCTCTCATTATCGCTTAAATAACACTTTAGCTTATAAAAGAGCCATTTATATCCTTTTGACATATTCAGCCAACCTTTAAGAAATAATTGTTTGCCCACAGATGCCTTATGGTGCCCAATGTTGTACCACAGGGGGCAGAAGGGCAGTGTGCCACTCAGTTAAATGCAAGCTGAACTGCAGCCTCAAATCAAAATCTTCTGTCATTTGTAAGTATAATACATGCCCTGACATTTAGCGTTATTTCAGGTTTATGTGTTCAATGTCTGTGTTGTTTTTATAGTACTACTACACAAAACAAGAAAATAACCTTCCATTGACATAGTATTGGGATGTAATTTACTTGCTTTCAGTGTTGGATTGAGACCTCTTATTAACATTTATTTTTGTATTGAATAATACGGAGATCCCCAGGCAAAGCACTTCAGTCCAGAATTGAGTTACACGTGCCACAATGACTGGATTAAATCTATGCAAATAAAAAATAATTTAGCTGAACCAAAGGAATAGGTAGGCTATCCAGGATATGCTATCATTCTATAAACTTTATAGGCTGTCCTAAACTAGCACTTTGGATGCAACAATGGACTAGATAATCCAGCCAAGGGTGTTAGTTGATGTTTCATCGACCCAAGTGAATGATGTTCAGCCTATACTAGATAAGGTTGCACTCCTCTGAAAGGGCCAGATTTGCAGCTTACAGGTGCTTATTGATTCAGCACTGTTAGATGCATATGTAGCCTCTGCTGCTCAAATAATCTTTCATCAGCTCCCTTACCTGGATGGAGAAGCTTGGCCACAATTACCTATGCTCTGGTAACCTGCTCTTTAGTCTACTGCAATGTGTTGTACAGGAGGTTGCCTTTAAAAATGGTATTTGATTCAAAATGTGGCCATGAGAATGTTAAGTGGAACTTTTTGGTTTGATTATTATGTTATGCCTGTGCCTTTTCTTCTGTATTGGCTCCCAGTCCATTTACAAGTCCAATTTAAAACTCTGATAGTAACCTTTAAAGCCCCAAATATCTTGGGACCAGACTACCCCAAGATCCTCTTTAGAGTCCCTGCTCCAGGTGCTCCTACTGAATGACGTAAGGCTCAGGACCACCAGGGAGACAGCCTTTTTCATAGTGGCATTCCAGCATCCCCAGGGAGGCTAGCCTAGCATCATCTTTAGGGAGGGGGCACCAGGTGAGCACAATTCAGTTTACCTAGATCTTCCAAACAATTGATGTAACCTGACTTCTCAGGTTTTGAATCTGTGCATTTAATCTTGGTGTTGTATGTTCAACAATATTGTTAAACATCTGCCTAAGACTAGGTAACAACATACAGCAGAATCCTATACCCCATACAAACCAGCAGGAGATCCTTACCAGTCCCATTACACTAGCATCCCTGTGTTCAGGGTTTGTTGTTTTTTTAGCTCAAACTTACTGGAACTCAGTTCTGGCATCTCTCAGGTGGGTGTCATTGTCATTCTAAGAGAACACAGGAAGTGTTCATGGTGAGTTCTGCCAGAAATGACCAGAATTTTATGTCAAAACAAAAAAAAAATTTCCTTCCAGTAGCACCTTAAAGACCAACTAAGTTAGTTCTTGGTATGAGCTTTCGTGTGCATGCACACTTCTTTGGTATCTGAAGAAGTGTGCATGCACACGAAAGCTCATACCAAGAACTAACTTAGTTGGTCTTTAAGGTGCTACTGGAAGGGGAAAAAAATTGTTTTGACTATGGCAGACCAACACGGCTACGCATCTGTAACCAGAATTTTATGTGTCTTCTAAACAATGTCAAGCAAAGTCATGAAAGACATAATAAAGGTTCTTCCCATTCCATTCTTCCATTCTTCCCATTCTGAAACACTCCCAGCCCAATAAATCATCTATCCTCAGCTGTGACTGGGGCTGCTAGCACTAAATATGAATTGGGAATATCAGTGGCTGCATTTGGACTTCTTGGAGAAGCTAGTCATAACAACTAAGCCATCTCCTGAAATTTGGTCCTCTGGTATGCATCTGTGTAAAGATTCCCAGTCTTTTCCAACTGAGAACCATTTCCAGGGTCTGATGATGAGTGAAACTGCTGTTTCAAAGGGCTCTTTATGGTAAAAGGTGCATTCCAGCCATAGGAGCCAACTCCTAGCGGCCGTGGGGGTTTCAGCCCCCACAATAAAATATTTGAGGGGGGGCAGAGCATTCCCATTCAAATGGTGTGTGTGCACTGTGTCAATTATGTGGAGCAGGGCTTACTTGGGCCCCCACAATATTTTATTAAAGTTGGCGCCCCTGATTCCAACTTTAGGTCAGGGGAGGGAAAATGAATTTGGATGTTGGACCTGATCTAGAACTTCGCTGTGGTGAATCACTAAGCAAAGCTTTCTTCACTAGCTCATCAAGGTCCTTCAAAACTGAAATTCATCAAGTATAATATATGGTCATGATTATTAGTTTGCATATTCCTCTTGCCTGTTAGACTTCAGCATATTGTATATACATGTGATTTACTCCAAAGTGTGGAAATATTGACCAAATACTTCCTCCAGAAAATAATAGAATGAAAAGGGTGGTTAAATTCGACAAAATAAAGAAAGCATGAAATTCAATACATTGGCCACATTCCTCAAACCACCCTATTCAGCAGTTGCCCCATTAATGGCATTCTCCTCTCCTAAGTGCCGTCTTTGAGTAAAATGCTAAAACCATTCCATTAGACTATTTTAAAAATGAATCCTCGCAAACAATTTTCAGGGACAAAAATAACATAAAACAATTTAATACTGTGGGAATCTATCCATGTTGTTGAACTTTTATAGGACAGTTATTTATTAGATTTGCAGTTTGAACTACCCCAGAGGGTGAGTAACAACATTAAAAGCTTTTAAATATACTGACCAAAATCTCCCAGGAGATACTTAACCTTCAACACTAAACAAGAACCTATATTAGGAGGCCAAAGACAATGCTTCTGTCAATATGCAGGTGCCAGATTTTGTTTTGTTTTCGGAAAACAAAACAAAAAACCTTGGTATGCTTTTAGCAATAAGTTAATCCTCCAGACTGCAGTTGGATGCAAGTATCAGATGCCCTTTCCAATATACTTGGACCAACACAGCTCCCCACTTTTTTTTCTTTCCCCAGAGCAGTTCCTTTGCTTTGACAGTGATGGGTGTCAGAAAACATTTGCTCTTGGACAAACAGAATAATAATAATAATAATAATAATAATAATAATAATAATAATAATAATAATAATAATTTATTATTTATACCCCGCCCATATGGCTGGGTTTTCCCAGCCACTCTGGGCGGCTTCCAACAGGATATTAAAATACAGTAATCCATCAAACATTAAAAGCTTCCCTAAACAGGGCTGGCTTCAGATGTCTTCTAAAAGCCTGGTAGTTGTGGTTCTCTTTGACATCTGGTGGGAAGGGGTTCCACAGGGTGGGTGCCACTACCAAGAAGGCCTTCTGCCTGGTTCCCTGTAACTTGGCTTTTCACAGTGAGGAAACCGCCAGAAGGCCCTCGGCACTGGACCTAGATATCTGCTAGTCAACTGACTCATGGCCAGGTGAAATGGATGGAGCTAATATTTGGTACCCATAAAGCTTATTTCATCAAAACAAAGCTGCATCTCAGTATGCTCTTCACCTGACCTGACTAAAAAAAAGTGGTAACATTTACGTTATCAAATGTGGCAAGGAACAAAGAGGTGATCACATCTGCTTCTGATGAAAGCTGTTTACAAACAATTGTTCATTTGTTCTGTGATTATTTATTGCTGTACAGTACTTCGTAATTTCACACTGCCTTCTAAGGTCTAATGTGACAAAAATAATTTTAAATGTATGATAAAAAACCAACAAACCAACACAAAGCCATAGATAAAGGCAACCACCAATACAATAATAGACCAAGAATCTTATTCAATTTAGAACTGCTTAAAATAGCCAAATCTTTAAGGCCAATTTGAACACAACCAAAGAGGGAACAAGACAGACATCTCTATGGAAGGAAATTCCACATACCACCCACTTTATAATAATGTGTAACCTTGTGAGGTACAGTCCTTTGCTACTTGCCTGGAGCACAACCCTTTTTGCATTTAAACTGAAGAGGACTTTTTATTTAGATGATTGCCAGAGAGTCCTTAGGGGACTCTGAGGAGAGTTGAAAGAAAAGATTCAGAGAGGGAGAGCTAAAGTTCTGAGAGAGGGAGGGAGGTGTTTGTATTTTGGTATTTTGGTTAGAATATGGATCTAGAATGCCTAGATCCAGGTTTAGGGCAGCAGAGATTTAAAATCACAAAACATGCAGCAAAGTAAAGCATGGAAATATAGGCTGTTAGACTTTTAAAATATCCCCTTCTAAGTTCCTTCCACTTCCCTTAGCACAGAAAGGACACTACACATTTGATAAGTTAAAAACGGTTTACTTACAAACTTACAAACTCTTCAGAGATCAGATTCATGTGCTTTTCCATACAGCAGCAAGAAAATACAAGCAGTATAATTTAGGTTCCAAAATGATAAATGTGTCTAAATTATTTGTAGAGAAACACAAACTTGGCTGCATGGACTAGGTTTGGACCTCCTTATTGGTAGGGTTCACACAGTGGAATGGTGGAAAGTAGGAAAATAAAGAGTTTCTTAGTCCTTCATCCCAAGGTGAGGGAGAGTGATCTAGCTAAACTTGGAAAGATAGCTTACTCTATGGTCTTAGCCTCTTCGTGCATTATATAGAGTTAATGCACGTTGGTTATATGAGGTTGGTTATATGAAGTTCCTCCTACACAAGAGAGAAAGAGAGAAAAGAAGCCTCCTTCTCTCACACAGTACTTGTTCAGTAACAGCTCCACAGCCATGGAATGACAGAGATATGTTTTAGTCCATGGCTGTATAAAAAGGAAAATTTTGGAAACTAATTATAGGATTCCATTTTGCATATCCTGCTGTGATTCTGTGGTTTGAAATGATTTTTTTGACATCAACTCAAGAGCCCCCCAATTGCCCTCTGTTTTATATTTTAAAATTTGGCCATGCCCACTTTTTCACATTGACCACATTCACTTTTATACTTCAGTCATGCCCACTTTTGCATGTTCCTCCTCTGCCTTCTTTTGCAGGCTGGCAATGGCCAATGCATCTTGCAGCTAAAGAAAAGTTTGCCACTCTTGCTTTAAAGATTGCAACCCTGACTTGTAGCACATCACTATGAACATATGTAGGATATCAAGATGTAGCATATTTTGGGGTCAGCCAGACAGAAGTAGGCCTTTTAAGAGGTGAGCTCTCTTTAGGAGAATTGCAATGAAATTGATCTATTTAATACTGGAGCCCTAGTGCAGTTATACAATAATGCACAAATTTACAAAGAAATGGCTTAATTCAGCCTTCATCAACCCGGTGCATTCCAGGTGTTTTGGATGATGACTTCCATCAGTTCCAGCTATCCCAGTCATGCTGGTTAGGGGAGACGGGAGTTGTAGTTAAAAATATCTGGAGAGCCCCAAATTGGCAAAGATTGGCTTGATTGATAACACCTTTTGTAAAGGTGTTGAATGTGGGCTTCTCTTATTTTCTGTTACATTGCAAAGTCTAAAAGCATTAAATTGTATTCATTAATGGCAGGACACATAGAATAGTATTCAAAGGTGTAAATGCTCAGATTTCTTTACCCTATTTGGCCTGGTCTCAACACAGAATTCTCTGAGATAAGTTAAATGCCTGATTAAATTCATAAGAAGTTGCTTGTTCACAGTTAGCCTACTCTTACAATGAATTTGTAATGGCACAAGCACTGCCTGCTTAATGCAATAAAGTTGTTTTTTATTTTTAAAAAATCTAACAAAGTTAGCAGTTCTAAAAGTGTGTCTTGGTGCAGGACAACCTCTTAGATGTCCGGAAAACTGCAAGGAAATTGAAGAGTAATGCTTATTTCTTTAAACCATGGATCCTTAACCTTTCTCATTCTTAATGTTCTTCTTGGGGACTGCTTATAAGCCAGAAAATGAGGTTTTATCTTGTCCAGTTCAGGCAGTCAGAACTGTAATTCACTTCTACCATACTGACCTAGGAAAGATCAACACCTACATACCTTTACCGTGAAAGATTTTCAGAATATCAGTGGCTGTCAGCTCCAGTTAATTTGCTCCTCTTAGAATGATAAATCAACCCTACATATATATTTTAGGAAGTTTGGTGGGCTTGGCTGTCTGTAATGAAGTAATAAGGCTGCACATTTTTACAGAGTGAATGACTGGAAAGTCACAGGAAATGTAACTAATTAGAATGGATACATAACCAAAGCAAGGGGGAGAAATGCCATGTCTGAGTCTAGGAGGCAGTTATGTTCAGGACAAAATGAGCAACCAGGTAATCTATGCTGGGAGAGCTAGCAGGAGCTGGAGAGTTGTATTGTGCTCCCTGGTGAATGTCCCAGGCTGAGGTTAGGGAAGGAGAAAAGGACTTGTGGGAAGATCCAACAATAGAGATTGGGAAGGAATTTCCAAGCGGTCATTGACCACCACAATATGAGTAGGTCTATGTATGGGAAATCTGGAAACTGTCTGAACACCTCTTCCTCAGTACCACAATAATCTATGTTTTAAAAATGGATTATTGTTGAATTTATAGTTAGAGATTTTCTTCTTTGGGGAAAAGTTTTTGTTTGTGTGGTTTACATAGAGTGCAGTTGCGTGAATCCATTCTGCACCCATGAGTTATACATTTTCCTTATATCTGTCTTCTACTCTGGCTGTAGCACACTTAAAATGCTAGCAAATCACTTGCAATAAACCCTGAGCACCCATGATAACAGTGATTTAGGTGCATGAGGAAAGAGGTGTTTTCATTATTGACTCTATCAATTATATGTTGCTTTAAACTTATAGCCCCATGTTCATTTTTATGGCAGAAAACTTTCAGCTACTGTATTTACTGTGTTCTCCACCACCAAAGGCTTTGCTCTTAACTGCTGATAATGTAAGAAGATTATTATCCTTGCTCTCATAAACAGTGTCCCACTGGGACCATGCTTAATAATAACAAATATATACGGGGCTTGCAAGCTAATGGTCTGTTGTTAACAGGGTTGCAGAATATTTCACCTTTCAATCACGTATACATTTCCAAATCCCTCTTGTTAAGAATGCATGGCATGAACAAGGCCTGTCTACAACTGCACCTTGGCCTCACACTTACTCAAGGAGGCTGCAAATCAGGGTGTTTTTGCAGCAAACCTTGTGGTCACCGATTCAGCAGTACACCCTGTGGATGGTTTTAAAAGAGGATTAGACAAATTCAATAGCTTCTAGCAACAATGACTATGTTCTACCTCCACTATCACAAGCAGTATGCCTCTGAATAGTTGTTGCTCAGAATGGCAATGATCAAGAATGCTGTTGCGCTCAGGTCCTGCTTGCAGGCTTCCCACAGACACTGTGAGAACAGGATCTTTGACCTGATCCGGCATGGCTCTTTGTATGTCCTTACACAGTCTGGTAACCAGCAACCCTTAGCAGAAACTTGGATAGATGAACATGGAATTGGGAGCCTCCATTCTAGTAGCACGGTCTCCCCACCTACAACCTGGCTCTAGCTGAGCCTTTTATATAGTCAAAGTATTGGTAACCTGGGTGTTTAGGGCAGTGAGAGACTTAGTGGCTGTATGCTCTGCTAGTGCATACAAAGGGTCTGAGATTGTTACACTGAGATCTCCATGTTAGCATTAGCCTAAGGGCTGTGCCAGAACAAGTTGGCAACACTGAATGCTTTATTCCTCAAAGGCATTAGTGGAAGTTTCTGCCCCATGTGCCAAAGCCAAGTGCTGGATTGCTTCCATACATTTTAGATAGATATATTATTTGTAGAAACAGTCCTTCCATTCATTATTTATCAAAAAGACAATTCTTAATCTATTTGTGTTCTTTGAAACTAGGCTATAGCTGATATCAAAGGATCCCTACTATTCTTAGCTAACCCCCCCCCCACACACACACATTGCACTGATGAAGAAGTCTGTTTCTCTTGTTTTCTCTAACTCATTCTTGATGAAATGAGTTCTGTTTAAGACATAGATTGTGTAAAACTCAATAGGGGGGACAATCTTCTTCAGGAGTTTTGTTAGAAGGTGAACATTTTATTTACCTTTGATATATTCTCCCCTGGAAATTTAGCTCTGAAATAAAATGTAATTCATCTTTCTTATCATGGAAAACAGCAGGAAGCTATAGTTTAGTTTAAAATTACATATCTTCAATTTCTAAGAAAGGAAGCTTAAAATGTGACAAAACTTGGTTTATTTACATGAATATTTGCAATATTCAGAATGTTAGGAGCAAAAATGTTTACTTAAAAAAATATTTGGAACAATAAATATTATGAGTGCTAGCCCCACTAATTGCTCCTCCTGTGAAAATGGACAAGTGGGGTTCCACAGGGTTCTGTCCTGGGCCCACTGTTGTTTAACATCTTTATAAACGACTTGGATGAAGAATTTCAGGCAAATGCCGTGGAAGACAGAATCAGTATCCAATATGACTTTAAAAGATTGGATAACTAGGCCAAAACTAACAAAATAAATTCGAACTGGGACAAATGTAAGGCTCTACACTTAGGCAGGAAGTACCAGCTGCACAAATAAACAGTGGAAGACACTTGGTTTGCCAGCGGTACATGTGAAGAGGATCTAGGGTTCTTAGTAGACCATAAGCTTAATGTGATTCAGCAGTATGATGCAGAGGAAAAAGAAAAAGAAAGAATGCTAACCCTAGTCTAGGCTGCATCAGTATAAGTATAGTGTACCAATCAAGGGTACTGATCAGTTCCGCCTGAGTCAAACCACACCTGGAGTACTGTGTCCAGTTCTGGGCACTACAGTTTAAGAAGGATATTAAGAAGGATATTGACAAGCTGGAATATGTGCAGAAGAGGGAGGCCAAGATGAAAAAGGTCTGGAAACCAAGCTTTATGAGGAACAGTTGAATAAGGTAGGTATGTTTAGCTTGGTAAAGAGAAGACCAAGAGGAGATATGATAGTCATCTTCAAAGTGCTGTCACATGGAAGATGGAATAACCATTACTCCTACTCTAGAGGTTAGGACCCAAATCAATGGCTTCAAGTTACAAGAAAGGAGATTCCAACTAAACATCAGGAAGAACTTTCTGACAGTAAGAGCTGTTTGACAGCGCAATGGGTTCCCTCTGAAGGTGGTGGACTCTCCTTCCTTGGAGATTGGATGGTCATCTGTCGTGGATGTTGTATTTAAGATTCCTGTATTGCAGGAGATTGGACTAGATAGATGACCTTCAGGACCCTTCCAACTCTACAATTCCATGATTCTATGAAAAGGCATGCAACACAGGGAGCAGGTTTTCCAGGACTCACAGCCAAGATGGTAATTAAGCTCAGCCCAAAATATGCTGGTGTAACTCACTCATCTTGGCTCAGTTGGGGCTCATGAAAGTCCTCAAAAGGGGTGTTCTTGAAGAGGCTTGGTGGGGCCAGAACCTGGGAGGACTTAGACTGGATCTTAAGTTCATTCAGCTCAGCCTCATGACCTGGCAACTCAGCAGAGAACACTGTTTTAAAGGCTTAATTTCCCTCTTCCACACTTAAGCTGGCCACCAGGGCAACCCCCTGTTGAAAGGGGTTTGGATCTGGTGTACCTATACATTACACCTAACTTACTCAGCTTTGCTTAATGCCAGCTTCTCATACATAGGATTGCTTGCTTAGTCTGGATCCTATTCCTACCTAATTATTCCATGCATTTGATGCAAGTATCACGAAAATAAAGAAATTATCAGTGACTGTGGAAGTGCAACATTTGCTAAAAAGGGTGTGGGGTGAATTGCAGTTTAGGAATGGTTTGGAAATGGATGGAAACTAAAACTGATAGTTTTGTGATGATTAGACACTGAATTTTCTTAAAATCTCAAAGTTGAGCTTATCAGCATGGATTTTTTTTCCTAATTCACACCTTGCTCCTTAATTCAAATGACAAATGACAGTTCTGCTAGAAATATGAACAATTTTCACTTATTCTATGCAATGTTATGCAAACCATTTTACACATTATACACAATATTATTAGCATAGTATACATATATATACACTCCAGTTTCTCTGAAGAAACCAGAACATAAACAGATACAGTATGTGCAAAAATCTGTATAACTATATAAAAATACATTTTAATAGAAAACTATGCTGCAGAAATATAGTAAAGCACGGGGGGTTGACTCTTTTTGTATTATACATGTAATTTTGTGCATAATTTAGCATATAAGGAGTTGGGAATTTTTAAACAACAGCAACACGGCAATGCATGAGCAGCCCAGGCATAAGCAGTCATGAAAAAACAAGTGGTGGTTTAATGTAATTTCTGTGAAGAAATCCATTTAAAACATACTTCCTTGATTTCCAGTGATGATTTTACACTTAGGTATTTAAAATATTGTGTCCAGTTCTGATTGCTGTATGTGGGAAAATGTAGGAAAGAGCAACTTGTCTGGAATTTGTAAACTGCTTTGAGGGGTGGGTGGGTGGGTGTGGGTGTTTACAGAAGCCGGTGGCACTGTGATCTAAACCACTGAGCCTCTTAGGCTTGCCGACTGGAAGGTCAGCGGTTCAAATCCTTGTGACGGAGTGAGCTCCCATTGCCCTGTCCCAGCTCCTGCCAACATAGTAGTTTGAAAGCACGCCAGTGCAAGTAGATAAATAGGTACCACTGTGGTGGGAAGGTAAATGGCATTTCCGTGCACTCTGGCACTTGTCACAGTCCTCCATGAGCATTGCCTGTTAGTCATGATGTCTATGTGCTAGCTCAAGGATAAGAGGCTGCATGCCTCTGAAAAACTGTCACCAGGGAACATTAGTAGTATTCTCCTGCTTGTAGGCTTCCCCTAGGCATTTGGTTAGCCACTAAGGAAATTAGGATGCTGGATTAGATAGGTCTTTAATCTTTTTCCAGCAGTGTTCTTATTATGTTCTTGTGTTCCGAACTACAGTGTCTAGATGTCTCACCCATGAAACAGGGTGGAAGAGATGGAGACTTTAACCTAGGACTATGCTTTAATGCCACCCATGAAAAGTTAAATTTGGAAAGGGGATTTTGGCTTCAGGCTTCCTCTGCTGTCCTTATTCATGGACTCCAAGCATTAAAGAGAAGCTAACATTAATCATTACTGTTAGATTTGGCAGGCAAGTGTTAGGAGCGCGGGAGGAGTATGAAAGCTTTATCATCCTGGCATTTCCTGCTGTCACAACTCAGCAAGTCCTAGATGGGGAGGAGGGTACCAATCAATTGAGAAGTGATTACGGGAACTTCAGTTCCAGTGCTAAGGTTGAAGGAAATGTTTTGGATCCTGGAGACCTGGTGCCTCCACTGTAATATTTTTTTCTGCATATCTTCAGATTATGCCAGTAAAAGAAACATGAACCACATTTCTGTGACATGGGTAATGGTCCACATATTACTTTCAAAAGGTATGTGTTCACAAGAGCAGTGTAAAAGTGCTTTCCTCATTTTAATTTGTTTTAAAAATGTGTTCATTCTATGAGTTGGCTTGCTTGAACAAAAATAAATAAATCTACATGTTCAACTGATGACTGCGCCTGTTGTATTTATCCAAGATGTTACATTATTTAGAAAAGTTGAACTATATCTTTTCTTTGATGCTGCTCTGCACTTTGGACAGCCATTTTGTCTGTTGAACAATGGACATTTGATTTATAGTACTATTAAAATATAGATATAAGCCATTACATGCATTCTCTTGCAGCAAGGTCATTATCTCTGACAAGTACTGAAGTCATTATCTTTGACAAGTAGCGTTGGGCTTTCATTTGCACAAATATATCGTTGGCAAAATATATTTCTGGGGAAATCCTGTGAAATTGTAATGTAACATTTCGAAATACATGCGGAAGCAAATGTCTGGAAACTTCCCTTTAACTCAGTGCAAATTCACATGGCTCACTGATCCCCATTTCCACTCCATTCACTCTAAAACAATTGGGAAAGTGAAGTAATTTCCCATAACTCCATTGCTGTGATCATATCACTTCCTGGTGCAGCGAACGGCTGCAGTAGGTCCTCTGAGCAGAAAAGATGGAGAAATGCTATTGGGTGACAGAACTGCTCAGCACCTACTTTGCTTCTGTCTTCATGCAAAAGGAAAGCACTGCCCAATCTGGTGATAACAGAATAAACAATGCAAGGAGCAAGCAACATCACATGCAATTTCACTGCTAGATAGAACAGCTATGATTCCCTTAACACAACTGCATTTTCATATTCCAAGGTTAATATGGTAGCATAACTCTCCCACTAACTTTTCAAAATGTGTAGGTGGCAGCTGTCAATGAAAGGGAGGTTGCTTCTGTAGAGCTCAGAACTAAATAAAAGGCCATCAATAAGGTTTGTAAATCCACCTAATTATTTGTACCAGTAGGTAACAGTAATCATTTGCTTCCCAGAGTTGGTGTTTCTAGACTGAATTATTATACAACTTTGCTTGCTTATCCTCTGTGTTTTATTTTATTCTGTTTCATTTTATTGGACAAAGCAGATAAACTCTATCAATTTTTCTCACATCCCAAGAACAGAAATCATTAATGGAGCTGGTAAAATCTTTAATTTTACATTCCCATTTCAATGTATTTACAGCTAATAAGCTGTGCATTTCTTGAATCTATCATGCTCTACTATGTTATCTCAGAAGCCAGATCGCCAGCCATTACTATATTATTTTAAAGCTTCTTATTCATCATACAGCTTGACATTATTTGTTGGATGGGTTGCATTTCTTCTATTAATCCCCTACATTTGCCTTAGCAGCAAAAGTGTGCATTGAACTCACTGCCCCCTTATTTTTTTTTGGGGGGGGGGCAGGCAGGAAATCTTTAAAAGTCAAAATGACCTATCATTGTGTGTGAGCAAGTCTTCCAGCCATTGCTGCACTGCCTTCGATCTCTTAGGGAGCAATCCTATAGCAAGATCCACTGGGATGAGTGTGCTAGGATACAGTGTGTCTCCTGCTGAGCTGGGAGGTTCCTGGTACAGCTAGTCTTGATTCCCTCCATCCTAGGCTCAGCCAGAGATGTGTTGATATACTGTATCTCATCCATTCTGGGTCAACCAGGATGTAATTGGCTGAGCGGAGCCTGACAGATCTTAAGCCAACATAACTCCTGAAAAGTGGGTGTGGTATGGGCAGAATCAGAGAGAAGGAACTTGGGATGGATCCTAAGCCTGTTCAGCTCAGTCATGTGACCTGGCAACCCAGTATAAGATAAGCTGGCAAAAAGCTGGTGTGTAGCTCAAACCCTATTTAAAGGTTTGCTTACCTTCTACCAGGCTTAGCTCAGCGCAGCCATCAGCAATCCTACTGCTGGACAGAGTTCGGATCTGGCTTAACTTACACTTGCTTGCTTTACTCTAGTTTCTTGTGTATAGGACTGTTCCCTTGGTCTTTGTCCCAAATGGGAATCAGCAAATGTTGTGTGTGTTAATAAAATCTCTAGCCGGAGAAGCTCTTATTATTTGTCCAGCCATAAATTTTGCTTACCACAACTGTACGTGCAAAGCTATGTATACCCCATTTCCTTTTGTTTTAGTGATGCTATTTGAGTTTTTACTTTATGCATGTTTTCATTTGTCTGTGTGAGGTATACCTTTTCTTCACTTGCTTTGTCTCTCCACCCTCAGCTATTCCTTTGTCCTTGGCTTCCTCTCCACTCATGGATCCTGCACACTCCCTTCACTGGTGGGATCTGAATCCTAACTCCCACTTTTGTTATACACTCTTTTTTAAAGAGTAAAAAATAAATAACTGCCAAATGAAACAATTTCACACATGGTGTTCCATAATTTTTATATCTGAATTTATATTCCGATCTGTTTCATGAAGCTGCCTGAAGCAGCTCTGGATTCTGCCTTACATAATCATGAAACTCACCACAACAGATGTCAGAAGTTAATTTTCATTGATGTCCTTGCCTTTACTCCATAAATAGGAAGGCATTTTCATTCACCCCCCTAAAAATATTGTCTAGTGTGCAGAAAGCATGAGTAATATAGCTACTTCTAACAGGCACAAATGTTATGTACTGCATAACCTTGAGACACTTGAGCACAGAGCCAGCTCCACGAATTCCACAAGATTCTTCCACATATCTTCATACAAATTTTCAGTTGTGACACTTTTTTAAAATGGAAGGAAACTCTGAATACAGCAACTCCTGCAAAACATTTGTTCCACTTTCATCACTGCCAAGAGATTGCTAGTGGTGTGACATCAAGCTTCAGAGTCAATTATGAAGTGTTCTTACATCGAAATTCAACCAAACGGAGGAGGGGTGCTGAAAATCTTTCTATGTCTATTAGCTTTGATAGCTAATTGGAACCTCCAAATCCAGATACAGCTACAGCCAAGCTGCTAGACCCCCCAAAAAAGAATTGAATCAGGAAGGCGGTTCCCTTGCAACTGGGCCTGGGAAGGAACAGGCATGCCTGTGAAAGGGGAGAACATGGCCTTGAACAGCATTATCTTCTCTGCTGTTCCAGCTGGGTCTGCTGCTGGCATGTTTGTTTTTCTCAGAACCTAGAAGTAGGCATGGTTATTGGCATCCATCTGCCTCAAGAGACAATGGAGTGCACATCCACAGTAGAAATGATACTGGAAAAATGGGGGGGAAAGAGGAGAACCTTGCCTAACATAATGCACAGTCTTCTGTCCAGCCATCTCTTTCTCTGACAGGGACCTCAAGTAGAACCCTGCTGGTCTATCCCAAAGGCTATGTGTGCCATATGGCTGTGCCATGCAGGTCAAAGGTTGAGGTGCTTGGATTCAAGGGGATTGGTTGCTCTCTTGCTGTGGCATAGTGGGACCTCTGCAGTGCCCTTCAGCACAGCACTTCATAGGGCAGCAAGATACCAGCTGACATATTTGTCCTTGATATGTTCTTGTTTATCATTATTAAGCGTTCAATATCCTGCTAATTCAAAGACCTGCTGTTTCCCCAGGCTTTTAGTTCCTCTGGAAGAGATGTGTTCTCATAAACTGTGTTCCGTTTGAAGATAAAATATTCATCAAAATTCTCTATTACTATTTCATAATCATGCTCGCTGTTAAAAGAGAAGGTTTTAAATATTTGCTCTCTTATTCCCAGAACACACAAGAGGAAACTTACTTGTACTTGCCTGCCCTCCCCATTGAGCTTTACAGCAATTCTGAAATGGGTCAAGTGCTGCTTCCAGGAAGGGCAGACTCCTGGATACCTAATAATAAAGCCTTGAAAAGATTAAATATCAACTTTTCCCTTCTTCTGACCACATTGTACACCCTTTATTTTTGAAGAATCCTTAAGAAACATAGCTGAAAAGCAATCTCTTTATAATATTATCTACATGGGCTTGCCAACTTCAGTGTCCATGGGTCTTATAGTGCCAACAAAAGTTTTCACTGGTGCCTCTGGAGACGTACCCTCCCAAAACACTAAATCACTAGCCTTCCTTGAAAGAAAGTTATAGGGCAAAATGTGGACATAATCATCTAAGTGATTTCTGTGCAACAAGAGTGAATATGGTGTGGCCACCTTGTATATTTTTTCCAGGTGCTTAAAAATTCTTCCTGCTGCTATTAGACAGCATCTTTGTGTATGTGTTAAATCAGTATTATGTGATCTCCACAATCAGCACTACCAGGATATAGCTGAATTCCCATGATAACCATAAGGTTACCACGGGTGGCTGTGCCCCTTATTTTGTATTATGCCACAGTCCCCTTGGAAGCTATTTTGTATTATGCTACCCCCCCCCCACACCCAAGCAACATATTTTGTGATTGGCGCCTCCAACACTTCCTCAGATTCTAAATTGTTCAAGCACTTGATGACTCCTGGTGTAAATCATGATGGTTTAAATCATTGTTTAAAACTCAGTGGAAAGCTAATGTCGATCCAGCTTCCACAAATACAGATATTTCTCCACACACATGCTAACTGATTAAAATAACAATTAAAATATGTCAGTTTGCAGCTAATTAGAGCTCTTCTGTAACCCAGGAGCATAATTCAATTCACATTTGCTTAGAGTTAACAGACATACTTTTGTCAGATTCTAGTCAACCTCTCTTATTTGAAGGCTAAAGTTGCAGTCCCGCTTATGAGAGAATGTTCCTAGCATTGCAGTAAAAGTCCATATCTCCATAAGAAGGGCTGGTCATTTTTCAATCCCCCCCCCCAAAGTTGTGAGATACATTTGACTGAGAGATAGCAGTGACACAAAGTTGCTCAATGAGCTTCATGGATGAGTGCAGATTTGGTTTCCTCAGTTCTAGTCCAGCACTCTAACCACTACACTACAATACACAATCTTATATTGCAGACCCCTTCACGGATCACTGCCTTGCCATGGCGAAGGGGCTTGAATAACTCAGAGAAGCTATGAGCTATGCCGTGCAGGGCCACCCAAGATGGAAAGGTCACAGTGGAGAGTTTTGACCAAACGTGATCCACCTGGAGCAGGAACTGGCAAGCCACTCCAGTATCCCTGCCAAGAAAACTCCATGGACAAAGACAACAGGCATATAACAATTATGACACTGGAAGATGAGCCCCTCAGGTCAGAAGGCGTCCAACATGCTACTGAGGAAGAGCGGAGGACAAGTACAAGTAGATTCAGAGCTGATGAAGTGGCTGGGCTAAAGCTGAAAGGTTGCTCAGTTGTGGATATGCCTGGAAGCAAAAGGAAAGTCCAATGCTGTAAAGAAAAATATTGCATAGGAACCTGGAATGTAAGAACCATGAACCTTGGTTGGATGTGATCAAAAATGAGATGGCAAGAATATTGACATCCTGGGTATCAGTGAACTAAAATGGACGGGAATGGGCGGATTCAGTTCAGATGACCACCATATCTACTACTGTGGGCAAGAATCCTGTAAAAGAAATGGAGTGGCCCTCATAGTGTTCTCGAAGCTACCAGCATGAGTTTGACCAAACTGCGGGAGGCAGTGGAAGACAGGAGTGCCTGGCGTGCTCTGGTCCATGGGGTCATGAAGAGTCGGACACGACTAAACGACTAAACAACAACAACAACAACAAAAATATTGCAGAGCTCAGGTAGCTGGAATCTATCAAACAAGGTCTTTTCCTGCTGGTGGCAGTTGACTGAGTTAATAGTCAATATGTCTGTGGAATGAGCTCAGCCCAGCTGTCCTGTGTAGGTCTCAACTTGCTAGACTGAAAAGTAACTCCAAAATATGCGTATTTAGATCTGGCAGTAAATTAATTGTTTCTGCTTTAGCAAGCACTACCTGTTCCATGCATTGTGCAGAATGGTTTCCCTATGTTCCTAACATAACAAACCTTAACAAATACCCTTTAAGTGTGTGTCTGTATACACACATACATCTTTTTTTCTATTAAGATGAAACACCAACTGCTAATATTTATCCATTAAGGGTTTGTTTCCTTAAAAGCAATTACCAGAAATATAAATACAAAATGGTTTGATTCTTGCAGTTAGTTTGGCCTACGTTCCCTTTGGTGATGAATGGCATAGATTATGTCATAGTACTGCAATGAGAGAATGAGGGTGGGAGTCCAAGCGGCTTCTCTCTTCCTCTTCCCCAAAGTAAAGAAACTGGCATGTTTTCTTCTTGGCACATAGACACACAGAAGTCATATGCAAAGTGTTTTTGTAGTTTTCAACAAGCCAGCTGTTGCCAGATCTATTGTGGATTCCCCTACAGTTGTTTTACAGAGATAGTGTTGTCCACATCCATTGACACTAATTATAATAATAATCCTGCATAATAGGCTTGGAGCAGCAGCCAGAGCCTTGCTCCTCAAACTTGGACTTGGAAGTGCTCAGTATCGGGATAATTCAGATGTAGCTTGTTTGAGCTGTTCTTAGATAAGCACGAGTGGTATGTATCACCTGCTACAAGTTCCTCCATTCTTCTTCTCAGCTCTCTAGTGGTCCTCTACTTTTTCTTGGCAGAGGAATGCAGGCAGAAAAGAAAGAGGTGGCATATGAATGAAGTAGACACACAAATGGGTTTAGCAGGGGTTTAGAAGCAAGCTGGCAACCAACCATAGCTTGCAAAGGTCGATGTGCTGAGAATAAATGCTGTCTGAGTTTAACTACATCATATTGTTTGCTGGTTTTGCAGCTTATATTAACATTATAAATGTTCTTTTCCATTCTTGTTATTTCTGCCTTTCACATCCCTCTGTTATAGTATTGCCATGAAACCCAGTTGTCTGAGAACTTCCAACAAGTTTTGAATGAGCCTAAAAGTTGTGGTGGGACATTGGGTCAATTTCAGCCTGTTGTGAAAGAGGAAGGGCAGAAACTTTGATGAAAAAAGGTTACTGTGATTCCTTTTCCAAATCAGTTGCAAAAATCAAACGAAGGAAATGTTTGTGTAGAATCAGTATTAAAATTATGCTCCAGATTCAGCTAAAGCCTGAACCAAAACATGCCAATTCAGGGGGATTTGGGGCAGTCGGGGGTTAGGTTAGGGCCCTGGGCAGAAGGAGAAACAAGCATTGGGTGGGAATGAGAGGCCAGGCAGGAATAAATAGCAGGGAAATGGCCTAGGAGAATTGGAGGGACCTACAGGACTGTGTGTTTTCTCAGGAGGAGGGATGGATGCCTTTGGATGTGGGGTGTTTTTTTCCTAAGTAGATTTCTAATCTTAGCTCTCCTTCCTTCCCCTCCTTCCTGCCTGATGTCCTACCCCCCCTCCCAAAGCAGGACATCTAACTTGTTGGACAACGTACATCACTTCCTGTCCTTCCTATAAAGTTTGTAGCCAGAGACAACTGTGTCCACTGGTTCTTTCCATTCCATTAGATTTCTGTTATGCACTCTATATCTGTGCTCTCAATTGAAGCCAAGCACTCCAGTTCACCCATCTTGGTTCAGAGGTTTCTAGCGCTAGCAAGTCAACACCTACACATGATATCTCTGTCCAAACATGTGTGGCTTGTGCATTTCATGCTTCAGCACTTGGGCCCTTCTGAATTGCTATTGTATCCCCCTGCACTGCTTTAACTCCCAATTAATACACATTTTCACCCTTATATGTTGAAATGATCACTTCTAAATCAGAGACTCTTCGGCTTTTGTCAGCTCTCCCCCAGCAGTCTTGGGTTTGGGGCATAGAAAATATATCCTTAGTTTTACGTGAGAAAGGCAATATTTCTTTAACCTTTTTAATCGCCTCCAGCTACTTGATGCACAATGCAGATTCCTTCACTTTCAGCAGCAATTATCTTTTACTTAAAGCATTTCATTTTAGGTGTATGATTGAACTTACATTGATGTTTGAGTCATGAGAAGTGAAGTCGGTGCTCATTAAATAATTTTATGATGTTATATTTCTATTTTTCTTTTCCAGAAAGTGAGCAATGCTTAGCCTTTCTATCAATATGATAAGAATGGAGTAGTTAAAATGGATTCTGTATAATTTTAAACCTGTTCAACACTTCCACTTCTTATTCTTTTATATATTCTTTCACTCTGCTGCTTCCAGATATGAAAATGAGAGGTACAATGCTGCGGAATCAGTATTCAGAAGCAACACAGTGACAAAAAAAAAATCAACACAAATGCCAGGTTCCAGCCACATGCTCTAATAGCAAATACATTAAAAACATTAAGAATATCAAATACACATTATTAAAGCAATTCGCTAAACCTCTTTAAAATGTAGCTCAATAAATACAGACTGAATATCTGCTATGTTGCCAATGTCACTCTTTAGTGGAAGTGTATACAATATTGGAATCTATTGAATTCAGGCACATCGGGTGAAAATAACATAGAAGTAGCTAGCTGGAACAGTTACACCAAGGATGTATTCATAAAAATGTGGTACTAAAAATGTTTCCAACATTCTCTTAATAACATATACAAGATATCTCACAATGTGCCTCCGTTTTTTAAAAAAAGAAAAAAAATGGTAATAAAACAAAGTAGAAAGTGGGGAGATTTCTGGGTGTAAATTAATTGGTGGGGGACAGAAAAAATTACCCAGAGAGTCTATATTGTGTGTGGTGGCTACAGCAGATGTCTTTTCTTGTTGTTGAAGTATAAAACACAATGCAAAAGCCTTGTGAACAGCAAAGAATGAACATACAATGGGCAAGTTTTCAAGGCCTTATATTACATTTTTATCTTTTATAAACCCCTAGAAAATGCACATGTTTTTCTTTTATATGTACATAGTTTATTCAGCATCTTAGAATGAGTCAAAGGAGTTGCAGTCCTAAACATACTTACGTCAGGGTAAGTCTTCTAGAAACCAGAGGACTTATTTATGAGCAAATGTGAATAGGTTTATTCTCTTTAAACCTATCCAAACCAACACTTCTGTCACATTTCAACTCAGTCCAGTTTGTCTCCTGGGTGGCAGGCAGAAGGAGGAAAGGATTCATTTTGTCTATACATAATGTCTGCTTTGGATCATTTTGGTTGAGGTAGTTGCTGCTGCTGCTGTTCCATGCATACACTGGCCAATGAAGTTGATTGACTTTGGAAGAAGGTTAGATAGAGTGCAGGAGGGGGCTTCTGTTTCAGAGGGAATCATGATGTATTTAGATTCTAGGATTGTGAAATTTAGTTTGTCCTGAAAGAAACCAGGATTTTAAAGGTACATGTATGGGGGGCAAGGCCAGGTTTCTGATCATTAACAGTGCTGACAGAATAGTGACAGGGGTCCAAGGATTTTGGCATGTCCATTGGCATTTTTTATTTCCTGCCCCCCCCCACTTTGAATGGCAGACTCCCCTGCCATATCATAAATTGCTTTTGAAGGACCCCTCATGCCTTTAAAAAAACAAACTTGCCAGGATTAATTTTCAAGAGCTATCTCAGTTATGTTTCTCATTTTTCTAATCTTCAGTTCCCTACATTGTGCAGCGATTTTCCATTAAAAAAAATCCTCACGAAAATTCACCAGCATTTTAGTCCAAATTTCTCCTGAAGTATTCATTTCCCCCTACAATTCTGCTTAATATAAAGTATTTTGTGTGTTCTTTTCTTTTATTAACATACATATGCAGTTTGCAAACACTGTTCAGTTCAAGAGCTGCTTTGTAAGTGTGACTTTCAAACAATAGCTGTGTTTCAGTTCACATACTGTTTCAAAAAGTGAAATTTGATAGATTTGGCTTTAAAGCCAGTGTGGTGTAGTGGTTAAGAGTGGCAGTCTCGTAATCTGGGGAACCGAGTTCGCGTCTCGGCTCCTCCACATGCAGCTGCTGGGTGACCTTGGGCCTGTCACACTTCTTTGAAGTCTCTCAGCCCCACTCACCTCACAGAGTGTTTGTTGTGGGGGAGGAAGGAAAAGGAGAATGTTAGCCGCTTTGAGACTCCTTCAGGTACACACTGCCGCACAAGTCAGCTGACCGCCTCCCTTGCTGCTGCTCACTTCCTTTCCTCCTCACTCATTTCCTCTGCTTGCGCCCAGTGCTTTTTTCTGGGGGGGACGCAGACCCCTAAACATTTTGAGAATCTAAGTTTGGCCTCATTGAGCAGCAGTATTTCAATATGAGTAGGAAAATGAGAGTGCCCCAAAACATTTTTTTAAGGAAAAAAGCACCCCTTGCACCACACCTCATGCCACCATGACAGTGGCAGTAGCTTTGGTGGTGGCAGAGAGGGACCAGCAACAGTGTTGCACACATCCACTGCCCCGATCCTAGTGGGGAACTGCCTCTCCCATGTATGAGGGTTCCGCTTCACATTGGTTCCATGCTCAAGTGCTGTTTGCAAGCACCAGCATATCCTCCTCCCCGAGCTTGGTAGCAGCAGCCCTGGAGGGGCAAATAAGACATTCCAGGATCAAACAGGACATTCCAGGATCAAAGCAGAAGCTGGGTTGCCTTCTGTAATTCTGGTAATGTCCTGGAAAAATTGGTACGTGACAACATGGTGTTATCTGTCAATTGATGGTGTTTTTACTTGTTTAAATTGTGAGCTCATTTAAATGTACACATTCAAATGTGCATCATACATGTTTACTCAAAAGTAATTCTCACTTTGTTCAATGGGCCTTACTCTCAAGTAACTGTGCACAGATAAAATCAAATAGATTGCTCTGTTTACTTCTAGTTTAACTCTACTATCTGATTCTGCCTGATTCATTTGAAAAATGAAACAAGGCACTACTTTGCATTTACACCCTACCTCCTTTTATTTAGGAATATGATGCAACCCAAAGCAGTCAGGGGGTAAAATTGAGATTAAGTAGAAACCTATTGCGATTTGGCAGGGGGAATGGAACCATCAATTAACAGAAGGCTGAATAAATTTATGCAGCATCATAAACCTTTAGGTAGGAATAAACACTTTTAAGTATGTAACACTTTATTTTGACATTTTCTTTAAAAAAAAATGCTTTAGCCCATTTTACCTTTGGACATATGTTTTATTTATAAACCGGCCTCATCATGTTTTGACAATTACAGTTACATTAATTTATTTTTGTTAGCATAACTGAACCTTATAATTCCTGTTTTCAGCATGTGTCAAGCTAATGGGGAAAATACCAATTCTAACACTTTGCCAAGCAGTCATTGATATAAAATGTAAATATATTTGATCCAAAGCTCAGTGGGGTTCTGTTCTGAGACATATCTTTAGAGCTGTGTGCAAGCATGGACCTCGCCATGTCTTGCAGTTCTGAAGTTTTTCTCCTCAAAAAGAAGGGATTATACAAAGGATGGAGGAGAAGTATCAGTGTATTTCTGAATAAAAGAGCAAGATTTTCCATATTATTTTTGAGGATCATCCTGTTTCTGAGAGCCTACATACCATGCTTTTGGAATGACGTGGCAGAGCCTGGTTCTGTATTAGCGTAGTTATTTACCATGCCTAGGGATGTCTGAAAATTCCAATAGAAATGGAAGCAGGAACAGAAATTGCCAGTGTTTGTTCAATCTTCCCGTGTCTGGAACAGAAATCAATCCAGCGAACATGATTGGTGTTCACTGTTGTTTTCAGTTCACAAATGATATGAAATTTATGACTTTCTCTCCATTTGCATTGCCTTTCCTTTCCTTTGCTTGGAAATGTGTGGCCTTTGCATTGTAATGAATGGTGTAGAGTTATGGAATGGTAACACAGTTACCTGATTAATTAAATACAGTTCTGCCACAGTGAGATGAATAATATACTTTTTGTCAGAAGCCAACATGAAGAGGAAAGGAAACATCACTACATGCAATGATTATGGATTCTAATGGAAACTATCTTGAATTTTCCAAAATGTGTGAAGGAGTGCACCACCACCTCGCACGAGTTCTACAAGTATGACTCACAGCTTCCAGCTGTACACCTTATACAAGCATGAAAAGAGGGATACAAACAAAAGCCATTTCACATTTTCACTTCGTTTGAAGGTCTCATTAGGTTAGGGAGTTCAAGACATATTTTATATGCATGGGAGGTGCTTCGGTACAGCCCCAATATTCACATACACATCCCTTATTGTAGAAACACAATGTGCCTCCTGCACCTCAGCTTGCGTGTATTAAAGTGTGTGTGTGTGTGTGTGTGTGTAATGAGTTTTTGGCATCCATCTGTCTCAGGTCCTGGGTTGCCCAGATGACAAGACTCCTCTCTTGGCCTCACTGAATTGCTCCAAGGGAAAGCAGAGCAATATATTTGGCACCAACTTGGCTGCAGGAGTTGCCAGAAAGGAGTGTACAAGGCACCATCCAATCATCTTAGGGACTCCACTCTGGAGTTGTGGAGGGCTTACTCCTTAACTGTTTCATTTCCTGAAGATATCTCACAAGGCAGTGGAGGAGTAGGACCAGAGTTTTCCTTTTCTTAAATGGGCTACCTTCCCAGGTTGATGAACCTGATCTGTCTCCCTCTTCCCTCTAGAACACATGCAGGAACTGCCTTCTTGACCACTGAACCCAGCTACTGCTGCTGGTGTTGCCCATTAAATCTGACAGAGCTTGTCTTTGTATGCAGGGGAGTACTCTAGCAGGTGTGGCTCATCAAGAGAGTTTAGGATTGGCTTTAACGAGAAACAGTTCTAGGTGGTGACCTATGGGAGCATGCGTGTGACGTCATTTTGAGCATCTGCGCATGCGCGAGCAGCAAAACCTGGAAGTAACACACTTCATTACTTCTGGGTCACTGCGGAACGCAACCTGAAAATATTCATCCCGAAGCTACTTCAACCCGAGGTATGACTGTACTACATTAGTTCCTGTGCATCACCTGCGTGCAATAAAAGAAGGGGTGAGAGACTCTAATGCTACTGCTGCTGAGTGGAAGAAGATGGGAAATGAATCCACCCGTTATAGGATGCAAGAGTGAGTGATGCTCCTAAAGGAAAGGGGATGAGGGAAACTGGATGTTACAGGAGGGAGAAGCAAATCATGCTTAGGCTCAACAAACAATGGAGTGAACCACTAGAAAGGTTAGGAAATCTGATATGAAGAAGAGGCAGAGATCACAGATTACCGTATTTTTTGCTCTATAAGACTCACTTTTTCCCTCCTAAAAAGTAAGGGGAAATGTGTGTGTGTCTTATGGAGCGAATGCAGGCTGCGTAGCTATCCCAGAAGCCAGAACAGCAAGAGGAATTGCTGCTTTCACTGTGCAGCGATCCCTCTTGCTGTTCTGGCTTCTGAGATTCAGAATATGTTTTTCCTTGTTTTCCTCCTCCAAAAACTAGGTGCGTCTTGTGGTCTGGTGCGTCTTATAGAGCGAAAAATACGGTAATATTTTGCCTAGGGCTGTTATTATCTGACAGCTATCTTCTGTTCAAGTTTCCTTATGTTGTATATGGGGCTAGGGGAAGATTCAGTGCATCATACAAATCTTATCATGCCCACTTAGGAAGGAATCTTGTTTACTTCTGCAGCTGCTGCTGCTAGGTAAATTGAAGCCAAGAGGAGTTGGAGGGATGGCTGGCTGGCCAGCCAGCCCACAGTATTTGCCCATGTTGGTGGCTGCCTCTAATTTTAAGTTTAGCTGCTAGGTTTGTCAGAACTACGGTTGCTAATCCAATTCCCCACTACTTTTGCATTATTTTTTTAACTTTCAGCACATTTTGAAGGCTGTGCTTTTCTTGGCATGTGTAGACATGGAATCAGCTTCACAAAAATCAATAATTTGAAAACATCTATAGAGAACTGTTGGATCCTGATACCATGGGAACTAATCAACTGGACATGTATTTGCTTTTTAATTAGCTGAATCTATAATTCCCTTTTTTTTATTAAACATTGACAAAAAAGAATTCTCTCAAGCTGGACAAGTGATAGACAGGGATGAGCAGATGTTTAAATAATCTATTCCCACTTCCACTCAAGAACAGCAGCGATCTTCAACTTTTGTTTCATGCAGACCCTGATACAAAGAATAAATTATCAAATGCACTTTTTAAAAATCACATTTAAGTGCCTTTAGTTTTCAAGCTAATTTCTTTAAAATGTCGCTGTGCCAAAGATAAAGTGTCAGATAGAGCAGAAGCAAAATCTGCATGAATTGAAGGGAATTTTCTTAAACAAAACATGTTCTTTTTGTAAAGTTGAAATTTAAATATCTGAGCATTAGCACTAATTAGTTTGAAGAACATACCCAGAAACTATATAACAAGACTTCATTTTCAGCATATGAACCTCACTGCAGTTAGGTGATTTTTGTTTCTGAATTTAATGGTCTTAGTCAGTACTTTATTTCCTATAAAATGATGTGCTGCTATACTTACATTGAGATAAGTGTTGTGAAGCAGCAGCACAAAATGGCTGCTATGGGTAGGGGAGAGTACCAGTGCCCCATCACTTCAGTGGTCATCTCATGAAAGCACCTGAGGAAGTGATGAAGCCATTTCCTCTATGTGCTGTATTCCACGACATGATCTTTAACAACAACATGGTCCCTCATCTGCACACTGAGCCTTTGGGCATGCTATATTGATTGTTATAATTATAATCTGTACTGTTAGCCACCTTGGGCTCCAAAGGATGGTGGGTTATCTGAATCACTTATTCTTAGTGGACACAGGGCAGGAACATAATTAAACAGACTAGTAAATTTTAATCATAATGCTATATGTTTTTGGGACTACGCTTACAGCATCTGCAGTGGCCTTGAAGGGACCAGACACACAGTAAGGACTCAAAACATATTCCTTAGCAGAAAGGCAAAGGGGCTGGCTTACAGTGCCTCCCCCCTTAAAAAAATTCCTTCATCAGGGCCTCTTAGAGTCACAGGGACTCAAAATCTGTTCCTTCAGACTGGCACACTGAGACAATCATGTATATGGACTGCACAAAGCCCTACTACAAACTCCCTCCCTCTCAGTTATATTACTTTCTATAATCTTTATACCCGTTCATATAAAAAAGTGGGACTTCCAGTGAAAAGTTGGTGGGATACCTGTCAGGTTTTGTGTATGATAAATAGTAGTCTCTTTAACCTTCTGATGGGATATGCAGTTATGGAAATAAGTAAATGGCTTTAAAATTTGCTAAGTGGTTATAGATGTGATGGGTTAGCAGACATGCTATCGTTGTGCCATGCATATGTTCAGCTCATCTGTGGGTACTTTCTGCGCATGCTAGAGAACAAATGTGATTTAAACAAAATGCATGTTAGTATGAAAGAAAGCAGAATAGATTTTGGGTAGATATGTCTTGCTGTAATGTGAACAAAGACTTTGTGGAGGCAGCCTGAATGCCAATATTGCACTTCTTGTGTTCAAGCCTTGCCCTGGAATGTTGGTTTGTGGTAAGACTACAAAACTGGTTGCCATCTAATTCAGACATCATCTCATTGTCTGTCATTGTGGTTTTATCAGTTCAGAGGCTTAGCAGACAACTGGTTCCCCCGCCCTGTAACTTCAGCTTGACTCCTTTAGCAATTGCTTCTTTACTGTTTCTATCAGCCACGCTGAACACATTCAAAGATGAATACCCAGACAAATCACTCCATAATTGATAGTCTGGAGTGCTCAATGATGTCATCAACCAGAACCTGGAAACCTCAGTTCCTCCTTTGGCATTTAAGCCATGAATAGAGCCTTTTGCCCCTCTTCCCATACACACATGTGGCAAGAGCTAGGTTTCACTCCTTGCTGCAGCCTTCATCACCATGAGTGGAGACCTTTCATTTATGAAGGGGCACACAAATGTCTTGTCAGGGTCTCAGGCTTCCAAGTTCCAGTGCATGATAAGGAAGGTGTCACCTTCACCACATATTTAGGAACTTTACAGGCACAATCTAGGTCTATTTTGGAGGAACCTGAATCCTGCATAGTCCCAAATGACTCCTCCAATCCAGACTAAAAATCAGGGGCGGCACTTATCTCTTAGCATATTATAAGCAGTATGCCCAAACAATTTCTTCCCTTCTGCCTAAATTCTGTAACATTCTTATTAACCTGTGGTCCCACTAAAAGAGAATGAGAATCCAGAACTAGGACCCAGAACGAGAATCTCACAAACTCCACCCACTCACCTAACATCTCAGAAGCATTATTCTCAGGGAAACTTATTATGTTCCATTTTTTACCCAAATAGATAACTAAACACATAATAAACACTCATACCATTTAGGTCACTGTGTCTATATATGTGTGTATAAATTACTCTTTTACCTATAAAAGAGGGTGCTGGACTGGATCTATTATGAGAATAGAACAAAGGAGTAAAATCAGGTGGTTAAAGAAAAATCCATCAAGAAAAGCCCTACCTACGTTATTTAATTCTCATGTAGCAATTTTTGATTCATAGACAATTACCAAAATCTTGCTAAATTAGTTGCCAAGGGATAGTCCAATCTATGTATTAACACAGAAGACAAGTCAGCAAGGAAACGTTAATAGCTACCAACTGCATACCATTTGGAGTGGCAACAAGTTGAAACTGACAGCCAGCTTGGAGACTAGAGTTAACAGTAAACTAATGCACAGGCTGAAAGAATTATACAGCTGTTTATGAAAACAAGATAGCTGTGTGGAATCCAACTGAGGAAAGCTTGCTGAGCCGGAAAAGAAATCTGTCAGAAGTTTCTGATAGCTGCCTTTTATTCTGATAAATTCTTTTCTTCCATCTTTAGCAACTGATGTAGATGCATTATAGAAGTGACATGCTGGCACTGTTAAACACAGAGTAGGCATAAGATTTGGCCCAGGCAGTAAATAATCATTTTAGAGTATTGGTTTCATGGGGCTCACACAGAAATAACATCTCTGTCTCTCTCTCTCTCTCTTTCACTGTGGTCCTGATTTAATCCAAGACTTTGATTCATCCATAAGTTTTTGGGTACTTAAAAAGACCAATGCTTATAAAAAACAGATCAGGGTTCAAGATAGCTCCAAAATATATCATTATCCTCATCTGCTTGTATACTTAGGGTTATCTTGGGACTAAATAAAAGGCCAGATGGTAACCTTAACAAAAAATCATTGGAGAGAGGAAGTAATCATTTCTACTTAAAGTTTTGTATGATTGTGGTGTTTGCCTGTGCTGGTAGGACTGCTATGAGTAGAACTGCTGGCAAAGGGCTTTCTGGGAAAGGACTGGAGTGAGTGTATTGATTTAAATTTCATTTCTAACATTTTGCATATGCGAAACCTATAGGGTGATGGTAGTTTACATTTATATCTCATAAATACTAATAAGTAAAATAAATCAGGATGTTCATCTATACAAGCCTAAGGTATGAATCAACAAAGCTTCTTATCAATAACACTGCTTTCTGGATATCTGCTGTTGTTTAACCAGGGGTTCAAAAAGTAGCAGAGTCTCCTTGGAGGTGTGGCTCTGGGAGCTGTCATTATTAGAGTTTGGATTTGATATCCTGCTTTATCACTACCCTAAGGAGTCTCAAAGCGACTAACATTCTCCTTTCCCTTTTCCCCCCACAACATTCACTCTGTGAGGTGAGTGGGGCTGAGAGACTTCAAAGAAGTGTCACCCAGCAGCTGCATGTGGAGGAGCGGAGACGTGGACCCGGTTCCCCAGATTACGAGTCTACCGCTCTTAACTACTATACCACACTGGGCTGTAAAGCAAAATGCTAAATGAACAGGAAATCAAGGAAGTGTGGAGCAATGGGAGACACAATGCCAGGATTACTTCTGAAGTGAAATGCAACTAAAAGAATGACTGTATGGCAGTTATTCTTGTGTAAGAAGAACCCTCCAAAATCCTGTGAATCAACTCCACCCCCCTTAAAAAAGCACTAAAGGCAAAATACCAGTGATGCAGTGGCAAAATTTGACTATAACTTGTAGATACCTCTTAACTAACTGTATTTCAGCTCTCTGCAACGTTTTTCCTATCTCTCCTTAAAGGCATGCAAGTATCATAGCTGTCAATGTTTCCCATTTTTTAAGGGAAATTGCGAATAGGATTCCTTGCAAGAAAAGGCAAAAGTTGAAAGCTATGGCATGTATGTAGGCAAATGGGGCAAAAGGAAATATGTGCAAGTGTCCTGCACATACATAAATATAACTCTGTGTGCTTGTGTGTGTGCATTTTTTCCCCAGAACCTCAAAACTGTTTAAATAATCTGCACTGATTCAAGTGAATTCAAGTACGATTTTCCATCCCGCCTAAGCCAGGAACTCAGGAAAATAACCACTGATGCCCCATTCCCAAAACAGACGCTCTCAACAAGAATTACGGAGGAAGGAGGTAGCCTATTTTTCTTCTCCCATCTCTTAGCAGATGCCACATAGTAATGTGAATAAATTGTCTGATTAACGGTGAAGGGTATGTGCAAATATTGCTATAACCACAAGTGGAACAAGAAAAAACCTATTCAACGCAATGCCATTTTATCTTCCCCACGGCTGTGGTATGAGCGAGACATAAAAAGAACAGAAGTAGCTAGGATAAAAGAAAAGGTGGAAAACTTGGAACGTGTTCCTTCATTTTGTACACACTCTTCCAAATGGCTCACCTTCCAGATGCTCCCCAGCTAAAGCTGTTGGCAGGATACAAATACTGCAGATGAGTCAGCGTAACAGAGACATACACAAACAAGTGCGTGCACACACACACACACACACTGTCAAGTACACCAGTCTGACTCAGTTGTGTTTGTTTTTGTATAACAGAAATGTATTGCCCTTTTGCAGAAGAAAAGAAAAGTTCTCATATTATTTCAACCCACATAGAAGCTAAGTGGCCCTCAGGGCCATGGCCAAAGCTTATAAAGCCTGCAGTCATGCTCCTGAGATGCCAGTGAGCATGTGCATGCCAAGTAATCTCACCTCCCCTCACCCCTGGGTGGCCACAAAACACTCCCAGGCACAGCATTGTGCGGCTGGTGGGAGTGGATTCATATTCAGAAAATCCTTGTTTTTAAACATTGCTTTAAATTATGATCATAGTAATAAAGGTTCTGCTTTGGTCAAAAAGCCCATAAGGGCAAGAACAACTACTGTGGATAGGCTAGAGCTGCATGGACAGGCAAAATATATTAGGAGAAAACAGCAGGTAGAAGATTGTACGGAAATTAGCACAGGGTAGTTAAATAAGGCAGATATTAGGAGACGCTGGTGTCAAGACTAGCCATAGTGTCTGAATAACTACATATCTCTCCAAGGTAAATAGTTTGATCCAAGGAGGTTCCTACCAGCCAATGGTTCCTGTGGGCTAAGGGCCACAACAGGAAGTATGAAAGTTACCACACACAAATTATCCACAATATTTTATTATTGCTTTGGATTTGCAACATGTCCCCCCCTAAAATTCAGGGTAGGGAACAAGATAATCACTAAACTTACCCACACAATGAAGTTAAGACTCCATTTTGTGCGTAGAATATCATATTGTTGCTTGGTATTTGCAGTTACCAAGAGACATCATGCATGTACAGTTGTACCTCGGGTTACATATGCTTCAGGTTACATATGCTTCAGGTTAGAGACTCTGCTAACCCCCAGAAATATTACCTCGGGGTAAGAACTTTGCTTCAGGATGAGAACAGAAATCGTGCTCCGGTGGCGCAGTGGCAGCAGGAGACCCATTAGCTAAAGTGGTGCTTCAGGTTAAGAACAGTTTCAGGTTAAGAACAGACCTCCAGAACAAATTAAGTTCTTAACCTGAGGTACCACTGTATAAATTCACCCTACAGGCTTGGCAAACCTTCTGGGGAACTGAAGTGTGCAACTGTAGGATGCCACAACAAATAATGGTTAATAATGTGCACAACAAATAATGGTTAATAATTAGGGACGCGGGTGGCGCTGTGGGTAAAACCTCAGCGCCTAGGACTTGCCGATCGTCAGGTTGGCGGTTTGAATCTCCGCGGCGGGGTGTGCTCCCGTTGCTCGGTCCCAGCGCCTGCCAACCTAGCAGTTCGAAAGCACCCCCGGGTGCAAGTAGATAAATAGGGACCGCTTACTAGCGGGAAGGTAAACGGTGTTTCCGTGTGCTGCGCTGGCTCACCAGATGCAGCTTGTCACACTGGCCATGTGACCCAGAAGTGTCTTCGGACAGCGCTGGCCCCCGGCCTCTTAAGCGAGATGGGCGCGCAACCCCAGAGTCGGACACGACTGGCCCGTACGGGCAGGGGTACCTTTACCTTTTTAATGTGCACTATCCAAACACTATGGTATACAAACAGTATGGTTTAAACCAGTGTTCCCCAGTCTAGTTTCCCCCAGTTGTTTTTGACTACAATGCCAATTATCCCTGATTATTTGCCATGTTGGCGAGGGTTGATGGAAGCTCTTGTCTGAAACATCTAGAAGTTGCTAGGCTGGGGGAGATTGGTTTGAAAAAAGCTGTCAGAAGATTGTAAAGATTGCAATGGAATCTAGACTTTGTTTTTAGAGAGTGGAACAGAGTAAATGGAAATAACTTGCCTCTATGTGTCAGTAACTCAAATGCTTGGTGTGTTGTTCTGGAAGCACATAAGGAAGACCATCATGGACAAGGAGTATATTAGTGCACAAAACTGATCCAGAATTATTTTAGTTTTATACCACCAGCTTTATTTTAGTTTTGACTTATTTTTTAAGCTGTAGAACAAAACGTTGTTCTACACAACCAAGTGGGTATTCCTACATCTACTTTGAAACACATTACTGAACACAAAATTGACAAGTAGCCTGTTCATTTTCCTCTTCTCAGACACAGTTTCTGATCAACATCTGTGGTGCTTTAAATGTAAAAATGGAGCATCTGTATCAGGTTGTATGTGGAAAAGGTCTATAAACTGTTAAATTGGCTAAGTTAGTAAATCAATTCTTTAGCGGGCTTGCCAAGTAGAGTTAACACTGATTTATGCACCCTGGGGAGTACATAAAAGACTAGTCTCCTGGGACAATCCTTATATAAAAGAATTTACTAGGCTCACTAATTCATCTGCTATATTTTCCCCATCTTCGACTGTAGCATTGGGTCTGCTGCTACATTTTTCTAACAGATATATAAAAAGTCATTTTACCATAGTGGGATTTGGTTTTGTAGAACTGATTTGTACATTTGGGAGGCTGGGCTGTCTTGCAGAAATCTTCAGCTTCAGTTCAGGCTTTCAGTTCTGTAGTCCCTAACCACTGAAAACCACATAAATGTGATTTTTCTATTTCTAATGGTGGCTTTGGTATATAAAGCTGAAAATTGCCAGGGCTGAGATGTCTGAAGGACCACTTTCTCCTATATCAACTCACCTGCTTGTTAAAATCATCTTCTGAAGCCAGCATCCAGGAAGTTCAAAAGGATTCTATAGGGAACAATGCTTTTTACCATGGAGCATGTTCTGTCAGGTACATTTAGTGATTTCTTTTTATTGAAATTATCATATGTACCATGGCCTTTGATTAAATGTAATTAAGGATCATTACTGAACATTACATTGAAGGTAATTATGGATTATTAGGACCCCCCACCCCATAAACTTCTTTTCTGTTGGTAGAAGCTCATGTTTTAAAATATGTTGGTATGTATTTCTAAGAGTCAATTAAAGCTACATTGTGTGCTTCTCTAAATGGAAATTTGAGGTATATAGTATCACAATCGTCATCAGAAGACAACAGACAACTGCACAGTATTAAATGATAGTCCAAACCCAAGCCAGTGGGCTAGAGTTGTGTGGCCTGACTACATAGAACCCAAGGCTCCACCCCCCAGAGAAGGGTCAAATTATGCCTCAGAACAACACAAGGAGGACTGGGCCAAGACACAGGTGTGTCAGTTGCCTTCAAAGATGCTGTGAGGAAGGAACAGGGATGTAGATGTCCTAGTTCTGCACAGGACTAAAGTCCACCCTGTTCTGGTCTGGTATGGGTATATGTGTTTTATGGGAAATCCACACAAATCCTGAAGAATAAAACCTAATGAAAAATACATAGTTTACCATTAAACACACGTACACACATGTGGCAGTTCAACTTCTACTGCTAACAGTTGTACGAGGTACTTCCATCTTCTTATTTTTTTAATTTTAAAAACTACAGAAGTGGCTAGCTAGCATTAGAACCTTCTGCTGCAGTTTCAAGTCCCCCTTGGAGAAAAGCATTTCCTTGTCTCCCTCCTCCCTACAGCTCCCCGTTCTTCTGTGTGCCCTATGGTTTGAGAAGAGCCGTAGCTCAGTGACAATGTATTCAATACTGACCCATGGCCCATGACTTGGTATGAGGCAGCTTCCTATGTTCCTGTATCCTCCTATCTTTTGCCGCCTCAGGAAGGAGAAATGCTGGTGGCAGTCTACTTCCGGCTCTGCCAGCTGAACCCAAAGTTGTTTATAACAAAATAATAATAATTTCTTATTTATACCCTGCCCATCTGGCTGGGCTTCCCCAGCCACTCTGGCTGGCTTCCAACACAGATTAAAAATACATTAAAACATCAATCATTAAAAACTTCCCTAAACAGGGCTGCCTTCAGATGTCTTATAAACATCAGGTAGTTGTTTATCTCTTTGACATCTGCTGGGAGGGCATTCCACAGGGCTGGTGCCACTACTAAGAAGGCCCTCTGCCTGGTTCCCTGTAACTTGGCTTCTCACAGTGAGGGAACCACCAGAAGGTCCTCAGAACTGGATCTCAGTTTTTGTGGCCAGAAAATAGATACACTGGTACCTCCGAAGTTTTGTATGGAGGAAAACCATAGTTTGGTGGTCGACCACATGCTTTGTGTGAAGGAGGTCCAAGCTCAATCCTTGACATCTTCAGTTTGAAAGTATCAGATAACAGCTGGTGGGAGAGACTTATTTCTCAGGGTATAGAGAGCTGCTGTCAATCACAGTAGACAAAACTGCCCAACATGGACATCTGATCTTATATAAAGTCACTTCCTGTGTTCCTTCTTACCCTGCAGGCTGCTGGTTGAGAACCCTATGCTTCCCTATTAATCTTAAACAGCAACTTGAGTCTTGCTCTCAGGTAAATCTGATTGCATTTTACTGGACACAGTTAAAATTCTCTTCAGCTTTCCCCCTTCCTTCATTATTTGCTTTTCAGAGCAAATACTAGAGTGCTCTTATAGCAGAACTACAAATGGAATTTAACCTTGTTCCCAAGGGCATACTTCAACAAGTTCTTCTCTACATGCAAAATTTTGCTATGTAGGTCTTGGATTTGTTTACACTACCTATTGGATAAATATATATATGTATATTTAAGAAGTGATGAAGCAGTTATATGGAAATGGGGAACGTGCATTAGTGCAGACTTTTCAAGATGTCCTTGATAGAACAAAGCATATACGGTCTGCCATTGAAATACTTGATAAATAGTTCAATATTCTGAATGGCAATTTGCTTTGCTTATTTTGATAAAATGTGCAGCTATTGTTGTTATTCAGCAAGGGTGCATGCAGGTAATCTGTACAGAACTAAGTAAATTAAAAATTCATTATGATAAAATTATCTTGAACCTACAGAGTACTTGTCCACAGGTAATATTTTCACCTCACAGAAAAGGAGTTACACTGGATTAAGTGAAAGGCCCATCTTCTCCAGCATCTTGCTCACATAGACATAAACCAGATGCCTATGGGAAGCCTGCAGACAGGACATGAGTGCATCAGCAATGTCCCCATTCATCTTCCACAGCAACCGGTATTAAGAGGCAGACTGTGATACTAGAAGCAGTACTCACCAACAAGACACTGACAGACTTGTTTTTAATGAATTTGTTTTACCTACCCCACACCTTGTATATGATGTCATATACGATGGCAGCTGTAGGGAAGGTAAATGTGCCTTGCGAGCCGAATGGAGTGCACTAATTAGGCCTGCAGTCTACAGGTTCTCCACCCACCCCCCATAGTAGAGATGGGGAAGAATTGGTTACATCTACTTTTTGCAGTGAACTGATAGAATCTGGTATTCCTGGACTTGCTGGCAGATGGAAACACAACTCCCAGCAAGACTGCATTATTCCCTCAATTTTGTGATGCACTCACTGCACAGAAAATACACAAACATACATAATATGCATAAACATGCACATTCTACAGGAAAGAAATGCATCGAAAAGCATTGAGAAATGCATAGTTTAAATAAAAAGGAAATAATGTATGTAAATAAATATGTACAAAATGCATACAATTTAAATGAGGACTTCTCTTGTGTTCTTTCAAAGCCACATCAGATGGGACAGAAATGACCTGTGGAACTGAAACATGATGGAATTAGATTGCTATAACCCTCCCAAAGCAAAAGCTTTGGTGACATCAGTTCTGGGAGGAGACATGAGACTTGGAAGGGGCAGTGTAAAAACATGGCTGTGCAACACCTGTCGTGTGAGTCAAGAGGACTCAAATTTCCATGTTCATTTTCTTTTTTGCTCCTCAGGCTCACTCTGGCCTAGTAATCTTGCAATCCATTTTAACTATGGCAATTTTAAAGAATAATTCCAATAAGCTGGTACATGTGCAGTTTCCCAAGTAGCTTCTGTTTCTGTAGTTAATTTGCATCTTTCTGCCACTTTGTATTGCCAGTAAGCTTGTATGCAAAACAGCAATCCTGATGTGATTGTAAATTATGGCCATGTACAGGTTTTTGTTTCAGTGCAGTGATTTACCAATAAATGAGAGCGTACATGAGAATCACTAAAAGACACTACACCCAAAGACACAAAGAAGTTTTTGTAGAATGCTTCATGGCGTCCTAATGTATACACCTACATCTGTAATGTAGAAAGAGGGGGTATTAAAAGGTGCTGTAAACTACATTCTGTGCAGAATTTGGAAAATCGGATCCTCTTCAAGGAGGGTATGCATTGCGCTCAGGCCCCCAGGCATCTCCCACCTCCTGGTGTGGACAGGGTTATGCCCTGCTCCACTCTGGTTGGTTGTTTCATGGTCACTTGGTCCCTAAAGCCAATGGCTTGGTTGGGGGGTGGCCACGAAATATTATTTAATCCCTGTGAAATGTTTGCTGGACCTCTTTGCCTTTGCGCAGCGGATCACCTGCACACCCACCCCCTTTATCTGGTGTGTTGGTCTTGCTATGGACGTTGTTGGTCACCTGTTTTGCAATGGGGGCCTGGTAGGAATTTTTCCATCTGGCAGATTGGCAGAGCCATTTGCTTTTCGCCTACTACGTAGCAATCATGACAACTTTGTAAGATTTGCCGTTAGGCATTGGATCAGCAATGTGGATCAGCCCCTCCAAGCTCAAGGCTATTTTGTTTAAGGAATCAGGGGTTGACCTGGGTCTTGTCTGAAACCCAGCAGTAGGGCTAGGGCCATACCAGGACCCCATGGGGCACCAGGAGTGAGTTTGAGTCGGTCCACATCGGCGAGCCTCCCTCTGGCAATGTTTCACCCTTTTATCAGACTCCCCACAATGCGGGTGGGAGTCTGATATAGTTCGGATGATACCAATGCCTAAGCCAATACCACTCACATTCTGTATTCAATAAAGTTCTGACCTAAATTTTGCCCAATAAACTAAAAATCACGTGTCACTGCGTCTTCATTTTTTGGGGGTGGTTGCGGGTCTTGAAGCACAAAAGCAAAGCAGGGAGTGCAGTGGTTTGGGTATCTGAATAGGGGCAGGTAATTCAAAACTGCAGAATCTTAGAAGAGAGTCAGATGAAGACAAATTCAAGAGGATTCCTAATAACATTACAGAGCAGTTAAACTTGGGACTTGCTCTATACAATATTTGGCCTGGTAGTTAATCCAGTCCTGCTGTCCAGTGTTTATTTTGCTACAAGTTGCTCTCATGTTTATTGAAAACACATGGCACAAAATTAGATCTGGCGTAGCCTCACATTCACCTAATCCAGAACTAATTTGGGCCTTGTGAAAACGCAGCAGATGTGATACAGAGCATTCTAAAACAATAGTTTGAATCAGGCCTAAACTAGCAGCGATGCTCTGGCCTTTGAAAGGAGTTGCGTGGGGAGAGCAACCGTGTGCCACTTTGTATGCAGGTGCTAACTCCACAATTGTTACGTACTGAATTCCTTCCAGTCAAAAGAATTCGAGGATATGAAGTAAATCTATCCTATTACACTTAAGACATTTTGCCTGGAGAGAAAATTGAGGCGTATTCAAGAGGCTCTGAAGCATATTTCCCCACTTCCCCTGTTACATATACATACAGAGCTTCCTGCCCTGTATATACTTGGAACATGTCATGAACAGTAGCACCAAGGGTATTTAATCCACATGCCATTAAAATGAATAGCTCAGCATCCAGTGTCATAGAAACTCACTCTTCCCTTATCAGAAGGTTTTAAAAGGAATGTAAAAGGGGGTATTTAATGGTGTGTTGAATGTTATCCCTCCTTCCTCAGATTCCAACTCAGAATGAAAATGTAACAGATGCATACTTGATTGAATAAACACACATGCACGTACATCATTGTCATCTTCCCTATTCATCCTTTCACCCCCCACACCTATTGAGAAGAGGATACAACAGGCTGTGAAGACTAGATTTAAAATGTATCACCCATTAAAATAACCTATGCTGCCCCAAGATTTTTCACTCAAATGAGGAATTTGTTCACTGCAAGAGGTTTACCATTTTAATGAAGGAGTTTATGTTGGAGAATGGAAGAGGCACCCCTCAAAGTTCTAGAAATAAAACTTATGGAAATATTAATTATGCAATAGGATTCCCTGCAACAGAGTTTTGCTGTTATTTTAAAGCTAATTTATGAAGCTATTTTTCATATACTTAGTTGGAAAGATTTATGTTCATAGATTTAGAGAGGTGAAGCACTGGTTAAAGCAATATATTGTTGCAAAAGCTATTCCCTGCTCCTGGCCAGTTTATTTTCTTGCACCTGCTGTTTGGAAAAATGTCTATCTATTTTTGCAATAATAGGATTAGAGTGCCTAGCAAGCTTGCAAAGGGGGGGGGTAGATGGGGAGGGGGGACAGACACTGCTGGGATTTTTGCCAGTGCAGCCTAAAGAAATGCAGAGGTTGGGTATGATCCACCACAATGAATTGTTCCTGGAGTCGCTGTTCATTTCAGTGGGTGCACGCTAGCAGTCAGTGCACCACATCCCTTGAGTGAAAACAGTTTCAAAAATATAAAAGGATAAGGTGCTAACCCCTATTACAAAGCAAGACTAATCAACTTACTCTTGGCTATACAGATTGTTGGTCCAGAGGAAAAAATGTTTCACTGCTGCAAAACCTGGGGAATTGCTTCGTGGCTGAGACCTTAATTAACTTTAACAATGGGGCAAAATTAGATTGCAAAATCTTCTAGTCACCTAGAAAGTGTTAGAGATTTTCCTCAGAATAGTTTCAGTGCCCTTCATTCTTTGACTATCCATGTTACAAAATACCCAAAACGCCCTGAAATTTCGGGGGGGGGGCATTGAGAAAGAGAGGTCAGTAGGGTTCATGCACAGGTTTTTTTTGGGGGGGGTAAAAAAGGGGAATCTATTGAGCAGGGAAGCTGGATTTATTTATTTACTTAACTGTTTATAACCTGCACTTTCACAAAATATCTCAAGACAACTTAGAACACAAAAAAGCTTTTTATGTTGTAAACATAATGAAGGGTTGCATGTAATTTAAATACATACATACATACTATATACAATAAATTCAGTCTATAAATACCCATAAAATATCACTAGATACTGTTTGGTTGAAAAGAAAAATATCTGTATTGTGAAGGTGTTTCTAAATGCCTTCAACGTGTTACATTTGCTTCACGTTGTGGTTTTTCAGGTTACAAATGCGGCGATCTGCGCTTCGTGGATGCACAGAAACAATCTGTGTGCTTCGCATATGTGCAGAAGTGCTCTATCGTGCTTCACGCACACACAGTAATGGCGTTTTACTTTTGGACTTTTTGGGGTGCAAATGGCACCCCAAAACGGATTGCGTTCATAAGTATATGTACCACTGTAATACAGCTTTCAGAAGCCACCTGAAAGAAGGTAAGGATGGTTCCTGCTGAACTTCTGCAGAGATGGTTTCCACAGGGCAGGGCCTGCCACGCTAATGACTTGGCTTCTAGTGATGGGCAATTGAACCTCAGGCACATGGAAACCATCAAAAGGGCCTTATCAGTGATCAAGGTGGAGTATAAGGTATCAGGTAGTCCTTAAGGAACATTGAGCCCAATTTTTTAAGGGCTTTCTGAATTAACTCAAGAAACTTGAACTTGGGTGAGCAGAAAATCAGCTCTCTTGGCAGCAGAGAAACATGTTGCCGGTAATCTGTTCCTGTGAGCTGTCTGGCCACTGAATTCTGTACTATTTGCAACTTTTGGATCAGGTACAATGAAAGCCATGCATACACCTCCCATCAGTTCTAGCTCCCTGGCCACTATAAATTATGTTCGGCCACCCACGTGCCTTTCAGATTTCACAAGCTACTGGCACTGTCAGTATGGTATGAGAATTGGTGTTGTATAGTAGTTAGGGGACGCAGGTGGCGCTGTGGGTAAAACCTCAGCGCCTAGGACTTGCCGATCGCATGGTCAGCGGTTCGAATCCCCGCGGCGGGGTGCGCTCCCATCGTTCGGTCCCAGCGCCTGCCACCCTAGCAGTTCGAAAGCACCCCCAGGTGCAAGTAGATAAATAGGGACCGCTTACCGGCGGGAAGGTAAATGGCATTCCGTGTGCTGCGCTGGCTCACCAGATGCAGCTTGTCATGCTGGCCACGTGACCTGGAGGTGTCTGCGGACAGCGCTGGCTCCCGGCCTATAGAGTGAGATGAGCGCACAACCCTAGAGTCTGGCAAGACTGGCCCGTACGGGCAGGGGTACCTTTACCTTTACCTAGTAGTTAGGCTAGGACTGGACAGTTCTGGCCATTGACCTATTTGGATGAACTTGGGCCTGTTGCTAGCTATCAGCCTAATTAATCTATCTAATATGGTGGTTGTGAGGATAAAGTGGGGGAGGAGGCATATACTCCCATCTGAGCTCCTTGAAAATTGGGAGAAAAATATAACAACAAACTTTTTTTAAAAAGCATGCTCAGAAAATATATTTGCAGCCATTTGGGAAGTGAAGGAGATTCTCTCCCTTTTCAATCAATGCTAGGTGGGGGAGGTTATATACTGATTTCTGCACATGGAGATCCTTGCTTGCATGAGGTGATTATGGAAGTGCAGAATACACATAGCTCTGGACACCTTAGCTATGTAAATGGTGAATTAAATTGACCCCATTGCCTCTGCTACAATTGCCAAAATTGTGCTGTGCTCTTTTCTGCCAATTTCCCATCTGAAATAATTGATAACTTTTTCAGGTAGGAAGAGTAAATCCAAGAGATCAAATATGGCATCTGCAGACAGAACTTTAGCCCTTAAGGTAGATCTTCCTCAAATCCTGTTTTCAGAAAGTTGAAAGCAAATATATCGTTCTGAGAAATATATTTTGGGCTTGCTATTTCCCTTGTCTAGAGTACAGCATTATCTTACACCTTAGGGTAGCAGTAGCAGATCAGAGTCAATCCTTTCCTTGCCTACCAATGCAAATTTTAAACATGAACTTGCACTAAATTAACAGTAGGGAAATGATGCAGGGTAGAAATCTCTATACTGTGAAAATCTAATATAAACCTGATAGGAAAAATAATCCTATTACTGGACTCTGCATATCCTGTTTGAGTGGAACCCTTTGAAATAAACATAAAGTTTAAAAAAAAAAAACTGGAAAGAAAATGGATGCTGTAAATAAACATTGTGCTACATTTCTCACAGTAAATGGAATAAAAAATAATACATGCGTACAACCCTGCCTTTGTATTAGTAAGTATACATTTTTAGGAAGCATAAATGTTTGTTAAAAGGGCTTTGTTTTAGCAACTTGTAGAAACAGCATGGTAAATTTGGTACTCTGAAAGATTAAGCTTGATTTTTGAAGGGATAAATAATCAAATTGAGATGGAGAAACCTTTACATTCCATAAATTGCCTCCAGGCAGACTAGCCAATAACCAGAAATCGTGAGAGTTGTAATTGCATGGCATATGGAGGACCACAGGCAACCCATCACTGGCTTAGATGGATAGATGTAACCTGGTGGTAACAGTTGCTTTCTATTCTCCCCAGCGAGAAAAAGCTATTCAGATGGGAAGTTGGTATTTCCCACCTCCCAAAAGGCACTCTACACCAGTGTTTCCCAACCTTGGGTCTCCAGCTGTTTTTGGACTACAACTCCCATCATCCCTTGCTAGCAAGACCAATGGTCAGGGATGATGGGAATTGTAGTCCAACAGCAGCTGGAGACCCAAGGTTGGGAAACACTGCTCTACACAGATCATATCTCTGAGGGTTGCAAAATGATGGCTTCTACCTGGCAGACATGTGCCAGAATAATTCTTGTTGTTCCTGGCTGGCTAAGCCAGGCTTCCTCAACCTCGACCCTCCAGATGTTTTTGGCCTACAACTCCCATGATCCCTAGCTAGCAGGACCAGTGGTCAGGGATGATGGTAACTGTAGTCTCAAAACATCTGGAGGGCTGAGGTTGAGGAAGCCTGGGCTAAGCTAAAGTACATTACACCTTCCAAGTACAACCTTCTCCTGTGGATGGAAGGATCTGGAGATGTTGGTTGTCTCCGTTTCTCATTTTCCGCATCTTAAATTCAGTTCTCCACATTTCTGCAGCAATTTGTAACTTTTTAAAAAAGACAATTCAACAGCATTTTAGTACAGAATTCTCCCAATAAGCACATTTTTGTAGGCAAGTTTGACTAATGTGCACAATTCTGCAAAGCATGTTCTCCCTAACAGAGAGCACGTGTTGCGGTTGGGGGAACAAGCTACCCTGCCGTTACTGGGCAGATTTGGTGAGGAACCCAAGCCTTTAAGTGGTTAAATTGGGTTGCTGGGGAGTTTTGATTGTTGCCAATTTGGAGGAGGGGTCATAGTCTTCAAATACAGGGGACAGACGTTGGATGTCCTCTTGGCTGTTTTGCACCGGATCACCTGCCCTCCCTCCCTTTAATAGGGTGGTTTTTTCTTGATCGCTTGACCTTGCTATGCCTGTCATGGAGTTGTCCGCCTTGGAGTGGGGGCCTGGTAGGAATTTGTCCATTTGGCTGATTGGCTGGTGCCATTTGGTTTTTGCCTACTGCGTAGCAAATTGTCACAACTTGTAAGGTTGGCGGTTAGGCCTTGGTTAAATTGGTGCTTGGAGGGGTAAGTGCCTACCCCTCCAAATGATGCGGAAAGGGAATTCCGTTAAAGGAATCCAGGGGCTTGCCATTCTTTTTGTCCTTGTCCCTGGCATCGGACTTGGGCCGTGCAAGCCCCACAGGAACATGAGGGTGAGAAGTGAGGGACTGATGCCCAGCTTCATTTTCTCACCCAATACTTGTTTCCCACACTGGCTTCCGTTGGTGTCCGGAAGGCCAGCTCTGTCCCTGAGGGCAAGGACAGATAATCATAACCAATGCCTAAGCAACCACTCACATTTTTTGTATTTTGAATAAAGTTGTGGCCAATATTATGCCAAAAACCTTAAACAAAAATTGATGTGTGAAGTGTGAATTTTTTGGGGGGTGGCATTGTGGGACTCAACACACAAGCAATTTTTCATAATATAACACACTTTTGTATGTTATTTTCACTAATGTTTTATTTTTTTAATGCACCCTTTCCTTTAATATACAGTAAATCCAAAACGTACACACATTTAACATATATTATTTCATCCATACGTGGTTGAAGGCAGGCTGGTGAGGGGAAGGATCAGAATTCATAGTTGGAATCCCCAAATGAACTCAGTGCAAGAATAGGAAGCTTTTAAAGTTATCAGCCTTTCTTCCCAACCAAGTCCTGCTCTGTGAGTGGAGTCCCTGTGGCCTGTGGTACAGTGGCTCTGGGAGTGGTGGGGATGCACTCTCAGAGCCACCATATTACCAGAGCTGTTTGGGGCTTCTAGCTTCCTTCAATCTCTGATCCTCCCTCTCATAGGAAGTGGGCTGCTTAGCTGCAGGAGTGCTCCAAAGGTAATTTTGGCTTTATTTGATTTTTGTGCATACACATAACCCTTGGAAATGAAACCCTTTGTATGATGCAAGTTGCCTGCATGCATTTTGGTAAACACCGGTTGGTTGGAGAGCTGCATCACAACATTTGGATAAATGCAAAATTTGAAGAATGATTCTATTTTCTCTCACACATTGTTTCCGTAAGTGTGAATTTGATCTATCTGTTCTTAAATGTGAACTGAATCAAATTTCTCCCCATCTCAACTTGCTCAACTTCTTATACTTCAGAGAAGTAAACAAATGCCCCCTCCCCAATTCACCAACCATATCATCCCAAGTTTGATGCCTGAGGCCTAAGCAGCTCTGGGAGAACAAGTTCTACTGCTGCCTTCCTCGAATATCACCCGCCTTGCAAAAAAATGCTACAAATTCTTCTACTGCTCCGTCTATCTCTCTCTCTCTGCCCCCTCTATTTCCCCTTCCTCTGAATTTCAGCACCCCATGTCCCTTCTGCCCAAGGAAAACTCTTAAAAAATCCAGTTTAACTCTATTAAAACAAACACACATTAAATACTTTCCCATAATACAGTGCCTCTCATGCCTTTAGGGGAATATTTGTAAGAATACAAATTGTGATAAAGGCTTGGGAATTGTTACGGTTGCCATTTTTCGAAAAGTAAGAAACAGGACACCCACGACACCCTGAAAGTTGATGAGCCGTTTTTAGGAAGTAAGAAACAGGACACCCACAACACCCTGAAAGTTGATGAGCCGTTTTTAGGCAAACCCCAGAGTTGTTGAGCTTTATTTAGTAAAAGCTACAATAATTTTTGAGTTTGGCATCCCTAAAATGGTCAGCACTGCCATATCAGCTTGATAGTGTGAAAGCCATACCAGCAGCAGAAGAAAAAGGCTTTCTCCCAGTCACTCCTTTATTGCTCCAGGCATTGCCTGCTGCTTCTGTTCCTGCTGTGTCTGGATTGAAAGATGCTAAGAGCTGACTGGGTATGATACAGTTGGAACCTGACCTTCAAAAATAAAATAAAATAAAATAGGTCACACATATTTATTATTTCTTGGTAATATGAAGTTGGGAGGCTGTGTCAAGGTGAACTGTGTCTCATGGCATATCATCAAACATTCTTCAGTTGAAAATAGGGACATTTCTCACTCCCCCCCAACTGACCCTTCTTAACCCTCCCCCCTTTTTAGTGTCTCCCTCTGCAGAGCATTACCTATCAGATGCAGAACGAGTGCTACCACCACAACACCAACAGGATGCAGCACACATGCCCTCAACCATCCTGGAAAAAACCACCCTTAATCCAGATTTGATTTTATATTATTCTTTGGTAGATTTACAAAAAGAAAAAAGTGGGGGAGAAATGGGCAAGTACTAGAATATATGGAAAACTACATCAAGGGCACGGAGAGAGAGGCAAGGAGAGAATTCATAAATTTGCTAGCAAAAAGGAGAATTTTTTTTAAAAAATGCTGCACACCTTTAATTTGGCACAGGTGAGTAGAACAATGAGCTAATTCAGTGTGGTAAAAATTAGAGTTGGGTACCAAAAGAGATCTGTAGAAATAGTGACAGAGAGGGATATAAGAACTAAGCTCACAGATCAGGTGAATTAGGTAGGATTAGAAATTGCATTTGAACTACAAGAGTGCTCAGGTAGTTAATGGGTTCGGTTGATATGCATTTAGGATGTGTGTGTGTGTTTTATGCAGTTAGAATTTTTAAAAATAGATCTCAGTTTTAGTATAGGAATTGCTCTGATTCGTCTACCAAGTTGTGATCTACTATTCTGCAGCTTAGCTGAAATAAACAACAGAAGGTTTATTATAACAGCACACTTGCTCCTGAAGAATACAAATGTAATCAACACCGGTAAATGCAAATTTGTTGGGCAATAGCGCTACCCTTTTGAAGAAACACTGACATTTCCTCTCTGTTCAAAACCCTTTAACTATCTTACCACTTATTAAAACCATCAGTATTTTAAGTTCCAACAAAACAAGACAAAGAAAGTGTAAATTGGATTTGGGATGTTTGAGAAATTTGATAGCTACGACTTGATCTACATGTTTGGGGACCAATGTGTGGATTGTAATTTGGCAACCCACCAGATTGCATACTTCCCTGAATGTGGCAATGGAATTCTTGACAGATAATATATGGAGAGTGTATATAAAAACATAATTCAGCAGAGAAATCCAAACTTGAGTTGAAGTACCACAGAGTAGGGAATTCTAACTAAACATTAGGAATAACGTTTTGACAGAAGAGCTGTTTGACAGGACAATTTTTTGTCTGGACAATTTTTATTCCAATAATATTAAGTTTTTATTCATACTGTTGTTGTTTAGTAGTTTAGTCGTATCCGACTCTTCGTGACCCCATGGACCAGAACACGGCAGGCACTCCTGTCTTCCACTGCCTCCCGCAGTTTGGTCAAACTCATGCTGGTAGCTTCAAGAACACTGTCCAACCATCTCGTCCCCTGTCGTCCCCTTCTGCTTGTGCCCGCAATCTTCCCCAACATCAGGGTCTTTTCCAGGGAGTCTTCTCTTCTCATGAGGTGGCCAAAGTATTGGAGCCTCAGCTTCAGGATCTGTCCTTCCAGTGAGCACTCAGGGCTGATTTTCTTCAGAATGGATAGGCTTGATCTTCTTTCAGTCCATGGGACTCTCAAGCGTCTCCTCCAGCACCATAATTCAAAAGCATCAATTCTTCAGCAATCAGCCTTCTTTATGGTCCAGCTCTCACTTCCATACATCACTACTGGGAAAACCATACCCTTAACTATACGGACCTTTATCGGCAAGGTGATGTCTCTAAGGTGCTACTTGGGGACGTGGGTGGTGCTGTGGGTAAAACCTCAGCGCCTAGGACTTGCCGATCTCATGGTTGGCGGTTCGAATCCCCGCGGCGGGATGTGCTCCCGTCGTTCAGTCCCAGCGCCTGCCAACCTAGCAGTTCGAAAGCACCCTCGGGTGCAAGTAGATAAATAGGGACCACTTACCAGAGGGAAGGTAAACGGCGTTCCATGTGCTACCCTGGTTCGCCAGATGCAGCTTGTCACACTGGCCATGTGACACGGAAGTGTCTGCGGACAGCTCTGGCTCCCGGCCTATAGAGTGAGATGGGCGCACAACCCTAGAGTCTGGCAAGACTGGCCAGTACGGGCAGGGGTACCTTTACCTTTAACTATACGGACCTTTGTTGGCAAGGTGATGTCTCTGCTTTTTAAGATGCTGTCTAGGTTTGTCATTGCTTTTCTCCCAAGAAGCAGGCATCTTTTAATTTCGTGACTGCTGTCACCATCTGCAGTGATCATGGAGCCCAAGAAAGTAAAATCTCTCACTGCCTCCATTTCTTCCCCTTCTATTTCCCTATTACTCCCAAAAGCACAATATGAATAGTCACAATATCCCTCCGCCAGGTGAGGGGGGAGCAGGGAAGGCTCTACTACACCCACCCAAAGTGTGGTAGAGTGCACACTACTCTTGGCAGAGTTTCTGCTGGTTTTAGCTGCCATTAGGCCCCAGAACTGAGTGTTATAAAGCTGGGGCAAGATCTGCCGAGTCCAAAGGATCTGCTGAATCCATCTCTCTGTGGTCCTGATCTGGACTCCCCTGCTGTGCCAATCCCCTTCTGTTGGTACAGAAAAAAAAAGCAAAAATAAAAAAGCAGAGAAATACTGCCAGCCCCCCTTCCACCCTAGCAGGCTGGAGCCAAGTTTGAATTGCTCGGTTAAATTCAATTCTGAGATCTTACCTTTATATATATATAGTTTTGAAGTTGTTGAATACAGAAAGAGAACAAAATAGAATTGTCAGCAGGAGCATGGGAAAGTGACAGAGACTGCAAATGGACAGATTCTCCCATCTCAGCCCTTTGGGGGAATTTCTGAACGACTAAGAAAATTATTATGATAAAAGCTGAGGTCCTGATATTGCTGGCATTTCATAGCCATTTCAGCTTGAATTCACTGCTAGGAAGAAATGTGGTAAACAGTGTAAGAAACATTACACATTTTCACTGAAAACATGCCCCAGAACAATGTTGGTAGTCTTGTTTCTTCAGGAGGAGGCAGTAAGAGCAGGAAAGCTATCCTTTCATTGATCCAGCTAGTCGTTCAATATGTTGCAACCAAGCTTTTCTGTTTACCGGTTTTTCTTCAGGCATAAGTGTTGAAAGCAAAGTGAGATGTTATCCTTAGAGTAGTATCCAAGAAGTAAAAAAAGATATTCTAATAAATAATTATGCTTCTAAAGTGACCCTGGTATGTGCATTTTTTCAAATAAAGTGATGATAGAACCTATGATTATCAAGTCACTGAGAGTGTGAAACATGTTATGTAAAATGTTCCTACACCCCAAATATTGGGGAGGCTTAACCTTTTCTTTGCTGGCCATTTCCCCATTTCAAATTGCTTTCATTCAACACAACTCCAAGCACATGGCTAGACAACAGCTCACAGCCACTCACAGCTACTGAGGAAAAGATCAAGCATTCTTTATCCTCCAACATCTCCCTCTTCCCACTTTTTTGTTCAAAATCGTAGTATCCCAAAGCTGCTTTTCACTGAGACTTCATTTGTGTATAACTTATAGTTTGTCTCTGATAATTAGATGAGAGTAACTTTTTCCCAGGCACATGACAGCTCATTTGCAACAACAAAAGTACGTGAATAAAGAGAGGGCATGTTTTCCCACCACACAAGATTTGAGACTGGATCCAGTTAGAGGTGCTGTAAATGGAATCCCTAATCTGGACTTTGTGTGGAAATAAATTTGCTCTCCTTAGAAGGAGGGGAAAAATAGGAGTTCATTTTCAGGACAATTGTAGTTCATTTGTTGTTAAGTGCAACAATAACCTATTGGCCAAACTTTATGTTGTGCAAAGAATCATCATTATAACATATGCGTGGGAGAAATTTAGTTAGGATTAAAAAGGGGGGGGAGAAAATGAAAATCTATCACATTGGATTCAAAAAAGATTTAATGCTGAAAAATCAGGTTATGATTTTTAAAACTATTTTTTAATAATTTGAGGAAATGAATGTATAAATTACAAGTTATCAGGTGATAATATAACTCCACTTCATTCAATTTCTGAAAATTGTGTGACAACTATAGCTATCCAGTGACCTACAGTGTACATATGTAGAGACATGTTCAGGATTTCTTAGTGACAATGATTAAGGAATGGAACTTCATGGACATTATACTAAACAACACCAACAGCTTCTGCTTCCCATTAAAAAGAGACAGTTGTTGTGTGTGATTAGATCATCTGTTCCACACTCAGAATGTTTTTCCTTTCTCATTCTCTCTCTTAACTTTAGTTTGGCTTTGGTGATCAAAGGGAGGGAAAATATGCCATCTCTTTAAAAATGCATCTTTCACCTGCAACTGAACCCATTGTTAAGCCATTAAGGCTGCTTTTGTCATACTTAGCCATAATATGCTATTCCATTTCTCCATCTGCTTTAGAGAAATGTCCACATTCATCCCAAAAGGCAGACATGACCTCTGACATTGCTAAGCAATTGTTATTTTTCTCTAGATCAGTGTGGAAACACACCTTCAAGATGTCACAAAACTGTGGGGCAAGTGTTCCCATGCATTCTTGGTTTGATTCAACGAGAAAACTTGCTGTGGTATATTATCATTGGGTAATGTGCAGCACAATCCTAAATGTTTTAGTCAGAAGTAAGTCACACTATATCTCAGTAAGAGTCTTTGAAATTACTGCCTAAAATTTACATGCTAAGGGGCTAACTACCTGTGACATGGCATCACCTGCAAATCATGACTTTTTTTCTTTCTTTATTTACAGATGTGTGGGGTTGTGTTCATTGAGAGCTCCTGTGTGAGGTATGGAGTTTTAACCCTCTACCTACTGCCATTGCAACAAAAACATCAGGTTCCTGTGCTGTACTTACATGTAGAAACTAAGATCCCACTGAATTTAATTTTATTGTAAATGGCAGCTATATACTGCCTAGCATATATGGCAATACTGGCAGCCTTCCAGTATATATTTTCTAGGATAAACAGACTTGAATGTTTTGCAGCTCCTTCCAGTACAGGATGTTGCTCAGCTGTTCACCGCTTGGCTTGGTATACAAGTTGTCTGCCCTTTCTAATATAAGTTCAGCTGCTGACTAGGACCAAATTAGAAGTAAGGCTAAATGACAAGCTTTTGTTGTCTTGCCTTCCAGGAGGACCTCCTAAAATAATGTGAGAGTCTGTAACTGGTAATGTTTGAGAACTACTCAGTACCATCTTCAGAGAAGCATGTTATAGGCATCACAGTATAAACAAGGCTTACATGGGGGATTTGAAAAGAGTATAAAATTCTATGTGTGTGGTTTCCTGTGCTCACCTGTACTCTCAAAATATTGTTGGCTTACCTTGGCTTTTTACAGTTTTATTTGTTTGGTGTTTTTTCCAGTTTTCTTCTTCCACCTTAGTTACAGTTTACAGTTTTATTTGTTCTGAGTGCTGGTGCAGCACCAGACAGTAAAAGTTTGCTTTAGAAAATAAAAGTATACCTATGTGTTGAAGGCAATTATTTTTGGTATGTGCGGTCACATCCCAGCAAAATGCAAGACATCAAAAGGACACATACCATACTACAAACACATTATGAAAACAATACTGCTAGCAGCTTTAAGCAAAGCAAGTTATTAGCTAATATTATTTCTGGTTAATGGATTAAATCCATTATAATGCTCACGTTATAAGAAAAAAGGTGGGGGCTCATCATGAAATCTGCAAGGCCCACCCCAGACTCCATACCACCACCAGTTGAGCCACCTTTAAGACTTAGGGCTTGTTCTTATGCTTTGCAAGTTCTCTGGCTTAAATTTAATTGGTTTTTGAATCCAATTATTGGCTGTCTTACTACCATGTGTTAATCCTTTACATTGGAAATAAATACTACAAAGGAATGAGCTCAGTTAAAAACTCCAAATGAATTAAATCATTGTTTGTTTCAAGTTGTCCTTTTGAGCCATACCAGAGAGCTGCCTTCAATATATGGTTATACTTTTATTTAGCTCCAGAGCACAGCTCTGGTCCCAGCTCCATGCCACTAAACAGCGCAGCAATGTTTTGGGATGGGACGTCAAATAGTGCACCAGGGCTAGGGTTTCCCAAAGGCAAGCAAAAAAGGGCAACATAGATGTGGCTAGGTTTCCTAACATGACACATTAGCTTCAAGAGCACAAACCATTGCCTGTGCTGATTCATCCAGACTCAATAGATCTTGCTAGGTTTAAATCCAATTCCTCCAGTTTGTTTGGAGATTTGGACCTGTATAATTTTATTCTGCTGCTGATTTCAATTTACTAAATAAATTTTTAAAAATACAAATATGCTCTGATCCTTTCCTCACATGCACTAGAGTAGTATCAAACTTAATGGAATTGTAATGATGTGAGCCTCTGCTTCCCCACTGCTTTCGGATGTGTAGCCGCCATGAACGCTAATAATTTAAAAGAAAATACATCAAAGGTGTCCCAGAAACTGAGTTTTCAGTTGCAAATCCAGAGTCAAGTTGTTACTGTCTCTTCCTTTTTAAAATGTAAGGTGTAGTCTCCTTTTAAGGTTTACCTTGAGATGCATAACAGCTGGTGTTTAGGCCATTCACTTGCCTCAAAAGATATGATTTATTCACAAACCTGTTGCATAGCATTTGCCCACCATCACAAGGCAGGAAAACCCAAGGCCCTCAGAGACCAGGCAAAATTCCTTACTCTCTAAACACCATTTTAAGAGCTAGAAGAAGATAATCATGCCATGTGTATACATATAACACTCATCCAATATGCTATCTTTTTAACTTCTTGCCATAAACATCCCTTTAATCTCCCACTTTACTAGCAATTTAAAAGAAAATCTACCAGTTTGGCTGGTGTTAGCATTTTTATTCATTAAGCATCTTGCATGCCCTTATTAGTATGCAAGGCTATGTTAGACTAACCTTCAGAGTTCACAGTCTAAAAGGTTTAAGTAACCAGATGAACCCTCTTCAGGTGCAATGCACCGACTGCTAAACTGACTGATGTTTTTTTCAGGATTGTGAACTTTCATAGTCTTCCCATTACACATGCAATACAAAAACTCTGGTTCTGATGATGAAGCTAATGAAGTTCAGGAATCTTCAGTTTATAAAGGTGTGTACATGGGGGATCATTGCAAAGGTGTTTAACCTAAAAAAAGCCCTGCTGAAGACCATCTAGTCCAGCATCCTTTTTCTTCAAATGGCATTTTTTTCAGATAAAATATCTAAGAGTTCTAATTTTGCTGGAAAAAGAATTTTTGAAGATTTTTCACTGTTCATTCTCCACCATTTGTTAATGGCGTTGGCAGCCATTATTTACCTCCAGAGCCAACACTAGGTCCACTGTGGAGAACGCAAGTAGAAAAACACAGTTGTTTCAAGAAACTATTTGCACACTTCTCTGCTATTTTTTAAACATCTACACAACAATTACTAAATTTCAAAGGTTGGTGAGGACTAGCAACATTATAACATCCCGTTTGCAACCCAAAATCAAATTCTAAGCACTCTTAATTTAAACGAGGGGTCAATCCAATGAAATTTAGGAATGTAGGAAGCTGGTTTATACAAAGTCAGACCACAGGTCCATCTAGGTTCTTTCTAATTGTAAGGTCTTATAATTTGTATGCAAGATAGATATTAGTCTGCCAGGCAAATATATAGTTAAGTTGAACAAAAACAGTTCAGTATTAGTTAAAAAGCTATCACATATCAACTATATAAGCACAAAATGAACAATCTTAGTATATGGCAGTCTAAATTGCTAAGAGAAATGTGGGCCATATTGACAACCCCTTCCTTTTTTATCACTGCACAATTTTTTAAAAATGAAATCTCACTAGTTGGCTTCCGGGTCGGCGCCATCGTCGAATGGCGGACTCTCTCCGAGCTCCGGAGGAGTCTGCTGGGTAGGGGTCGGGTCTTGCCGCGCCGGCGACGCGGGGACCCTCAAAAACCATGGGCGGAGATGCCCATGGACTTGGTGACTCGGCGGGTACCGTTAGCACCCCCCCGACCCGTGAAGGAGCCTTTTTAAAGGCTCCGGAACGGGCGATGGGGGGGTGTGGTGCTATGAGTCCACTGCTTCCCCTGCCCAGTGAAGCCGCATGCCATTCGGTGGAGAGCAACGACTTCTTCCTTGGAAATTTCGGATTTGGACTTAAAAGTACTTGTGAGTAAATTTATCGGATTTAAAAAGGCAACTTAAAAATTATCGGACTTAAAAAGGCAAATTTGACTTATGAATTTGGAGCGAGCGGGGGGGTGCAAAAAGGAAGTCCACCCCCCCTTGTTGTAGACGGTTTAACGCAAGGATGTGACAACTAAGATCGAGATATGAACTTGCTTATTCGGAAAATTTTTTAACTTTACGAAGGGAAACAACAATTTTGTGCTGGAGGAGAAGATTGATTTGTGGAACTAAATGGTAACCCCCCTGGAACCGGGAACGAACCGATATGAGAGGCTGGCGAAGAGACACAAAAATTTTGACAGCTGTCAAGGTAGCTGTCAAAGCAGGGAAATATAAGAGAACTTTGTTACGATGGCTTTGCTGGATGGTTACAATTTGGACATAAACTATTGGAAATAAAAGGCAACAAGTTATTTGATTCTTGGGTCTGACTTTGAAAGAAATTAAGTTACTAAATTCCCTCTAGAGGGAGGATGGGACATTGCAACAGTAGCTGCAAGTGGAAAAATACTATGATTCCGAACAGGATTTGTTATCTTCTGGGAAAGCTGCGAAAACGAAGCATTATTTTGTCTACAGAGGTTTCTATACTAAAGGAGACAATGGATTTTATCTATTGAAGAAAGGAAGGGACTTGACTTAAGTTATGTTCCTGAATAACAAAAGCCTCTGTGGAGAACAAGAAGTTTCTGAATTAGAAGGTTTCTGCAGCAGAACGGGAAAAAAAGCAACCTGAGGAATGAGAGCCGGACTAAATTTGAAGGTGGAGCATTTGGGAGAGTTTCTTTGAGATTGGACTTTTGAAATTAAAAACAATTAAAGACGGCAAAGTGGAGTGGAGATATAGATATGGATGCACCAGGCTGGCTGGAGACAACTGGATGAACTTTGGGGATCGGAACCGGGGAAGAGGGGAGGGGAGAGATTTGGAACCCAAAGGCTGTAAAATTTTATATTTCTTTTTTCTCTCTCTTTCTTCTTTTTTACTGTTTGCTGTTTGAAAATAAGGGAATTCGTATAAGGGATATGGGGTCGATCTTAGGGAATTATATAAAATATAAGGAGAAATGGTCAACTAAGGATAACAAGACAAACTAATTTGGAACAAATGTGTTATTTAAAATTACAAATAAGGTTTTTAAAGTTGGGGAAGAATTTGTGGAATTAATTAAGGGAAGTGGGATACAAGAGGGGGAGGGGGGGAAGTTCGGGAAGTTATCGAAGTTAAGCGTAAATTATATCTATCTTTTCTTTCTATCTTTCTTTTTCATTGTGGAAAATCTTAATAAATATTATTTTAAAAAAATGAAATCTCACTAGTTAATCATAAGAAACAACAAATGGGATCCTCCTATATCGAGGGTCCCAGTTGCACTTGGGACCCTTAAGCCCCTCCCCCCAGGGTGTGTTGTTGCTAGGAGTGGCCCAAGCTTTGTCTGTTGGGCCCCGGGATCGTGCTTGGCTGTTTGGGCCAACTGGGGCGAGTGGCGTGATCCCAGGGACCTATAAATGCAGCAGCGTGACGGGGGTGGGGTACTTGCTTCGTGCTGCCAAACACCCTCCCTCCCTCCCTCCCTATTTTAGGTGCTGCTCCTTTGGCCTTGCTTTGGATTGGGTCACCTTCTTTGGAGCAGGGGCTGGGTAGGAATTTTTCCATTTGGCAGATTGGCATAGCCACTTGGTTTTCGCCTACCCCCTTAGCAATCATCACAACTTTGTAAGGTTTGGTGGTTTATAGAAATGTGCAGGAGGGGAAGTGTGGCCATCACCTGCCCCTCCAGAAATAGGGTATTCCGGTAAAGGAATCTGGGGGTCCTGGATCTCGTCCGAAGTCCGCTTGAGAGACTAGGGCCATGCCAGGACCACAGGAACACCGGGGTGAGCTTCCATTGATCTTACCTATGTTGCTCCCTCGTTTGGTGTTTACCCTTTCAGACTGCCAGCCAGAGAGGCTGGAGTCAGTTATAGCCTCTGACCAATGCCTAGGCCAATACCGCACAATTTGTTTTGTAATCAATAAAGCTGTAGCCAAATTTTGCCCAAAAACTTAAACTAAAATTATGCGTCCGTTTGAAGTTATTTTACTGGAAAAGGGCTTGTGGGGCCTCGGGGCGCAATCCAATAATAATGAATAAACAACAATTTTATTCACATGGAATTTCTGTGCCCTATCAGTGCATTATGCAATATATTAAAACTGAATTTCTGCTCCAGAAACTTTGCACTATAAAGTAACACATTCACACAATATCCAGATAAAATAGATATTATTTTTTTTAAAAAAAGGAGAAACAAAGTGGAAAAGGAAGCCAAAGTAGAAAGACAACACTTTTAAATTAGCATGGTTCACACAACCAATCTCTACAAATAAGATGGGGAAAGCACGGCGTTGACAATTGGGATACCAATTCTCAGCATCCGCAGCCAGCATTCCCAGTGGTCAGGAATGATGGGAGTATCCGTCCAACAAGCTCTCGAGGGCCACTGTGTCGTCTCTGCCTGGGAAAGCTTACATTTTTAATTTAAAATATTTTCAGATTTGCACTTTGTCTTCCTCAGTTTTTCAAACCCGGGCACTTTATCCCTCCCAATTACATTTGTGAATTTCAAGAGGCTGCAAACTCACTACCACTGTGAGCAAAAATGCCTGCCCTTTGAAGTAACCAGAGCTCTAGATCTAGTATAGATTAGTCATGCATTCTTTCCAAAGTAAAAGCAAAGTTTAGCCTTTTTATTCATTATGCCGTGGCTTTTCAGAGAGTTCCATATTCATTAAGACAAGTTGGCAGATAGGAATTTAGGAGGGTGTGGGATTTATTCAAGAAACAGACGCAGCATGGTCATGAGGGAACATTTCTTTTCTTATAAGTATTGTGCGCACCTTCTCATGTGGATTTGTGAGACATTTTATTTGCATAAACAGCTGTCTTCTTACCTCATTTCGGCAGCAACAAATAGCACCATCTAAGAGAACTGCCATAATAGATCCTATTCTTATTCTTCAAACCCCTCCCCCTCCCCTCCCTGCAGCTGCTTTCCACAAGCTCATGGGGGTGGGGACAGAAGGGGTGCAATGTAAGGCTTACACTGTAAATTTGGCAATGATAAAGAAATGGGTTGGGCTTTAGTAATCTAAAAATCGAGGGTGTATTGAGAGTGGGTGGGAAATCTATATTTTATTATGTTGTATTCATTTCAATAAAGTTCACCTTGATTTGTCAAGCGCTACCTCCCCACTTGGACATCAGAGAAGTTCTTAAGAGGATGATGAGTGAAAAACAGCCATCCAATTAAACTACAAAATTCTGAAAAGGTCAAAATAGTACATGTTACAAGTGCAGTTCACAGAACAAATGAAGCATTTAAATGCCAATATTTCATCCTGGTAACAAAAATTGCGAGAGGATGAAGCTTAGGACATTTTGTTCAGGAGAAAAGCAATAATTTAGCTGAAAGCCTCTTCTTTTTTTACAATGGTCAGAGATATGATGCTTTATGGTTCTGTTCTGATAGAAAAAATCCTTTAGAAATAAAACATCACAGAACCACACATGGCACAGAATTCCACATGCATTGATGAGGTGTTTGTGCACTATACTGCATGCTGTGTAGCTCTGTTCCAACTGTTGCCAACTGCATGGTTTCTACACTGGAAAAGTATTCTGTGAAATATTATTTTTTGAACATTTGCAACCCTCAAGATAGAATTCTGTTTTTTAAAAAGGGCACAGGGCAAAGTGCCACATCTGCACACGCGCGCGGAGTGGTTTACACTTCTGTGCACATGCGAAGCGTGATTTAGCACTTCTGCGCATGCACGAGCAGCTTCACTGACTGGGCTCTTTTGCTGCATGCATCGGATCACCCGCCCACCCTCCCTAATCTAGGGCTATTGCGTTGACCTTACTATGCCTGTCATGGGGTCGTCTGCTTTTGGGGCAGAGGCCTGGTAGGAATTTTGTCCATTTGGCTGATTGGCTGGTGCCATTTGGTTTTTGCCTACTACGTAGCAAATCGTCACAACTTGTAAGGTTGAGGTTAGGCATTGGTTAAAAAATTGGTTGGTGGAGGGGTAAGGATTGGCAGTGCCTGCCCCTCCAATGCTGCTGCTGCAAGGGAATTCCGTTAAAGGAATCCAGGGGCTTGCCATTCTTTCATACTTACCCCTGAATGGGGCTTAGGGCCGCACAAGCCCCCGGGAGCATACCGGGGGGGATTAAGGGTCTGGTGCCCAGCTCCATGCTTTCCCCAATATTGTTTTCCCTCACTGGCTTTCACTGGAATCTGGAAGTCAGTTCTGTCCCTGGGTGTGGGGACAGATAATCATAACCAATGCCTAAGCAACCACTCACATTTATGTATTTTAATAAAGTTGTGGCCAAAATTCTGCCAAAAACCTTAAACAAAAATTATGTGTGAAGTGTGAATTATTTAGGGGTTGCTTGAGGGACCTCGACATGCAACATCGTAAGAAGCACTCTGCTGGATCAGCATCCTCTTTCACAGCGGCCAACTGGATGCCTACAGGAAAACCCCAAGCAGGACCTGAGTACAACTTCGCTCAAATAGGACCTGATGCAACAGCACTTTCCCCTGCTCATGATTCCCACAGCTGCTAGTGGAGATAGAACACAGCCATCATGACTAGTAGCTATTGATAGCCTTAATCCCTATGACATGTCATCTTCAGAAGGATGCCAATGAAGGGGTACGCCCATGTGGTCAAAAATGAATTCCACACGCTTGAACTAAAGGATTGTTTGGAACAACCAAGTTTTTTAAGATCACCAAGTTGCCTCCATGTATTATGTATTTTATTTTATCCTTGCCATGTGTAATCTATTTCTTAGTTGAGTTGGTGGGTGGTGAGTTTCCAACCCAGTAAGTGTTCAAAATATTACCTGCCACTTTTCCTTCTTTTGGAATTATCTCGCCAGGATAGTTTTAATTCCCCCATAGTTCAGTGTTTATATTGAATCAGAAGCATCATGTGAACACAGGCATCAAGTCAATAACTGATAGCAAGCTTTGCCTCCAGGAGGGCTGACTGTGTACACTGCTACTTTTCAGCTATCAAACAGCAATAAAAGAAATGTGTGTGTGTGTGTGTGTGTGTGTGTGTGTGTGTTTGTATGAAAGCATGAAGTCCCAAGAAGACAGCAACAGAATGACAAGAAAGTATGAAGACAGATGGAAACAAATGAGCAACCTTCCAAAACTTTCTGTTTTATTGGGTCTACATTTCTTCCATCTTGCACAGACACCACCACCATCATCATTCCCATCATATGTCGAGGTGAGCTGACAAAATAAAGTTTGCAGCTCAGTCTTATGCACATTTACTTAGAAGTAAATCACTGATACTTAATCTTAAGGATACGTGTATAGCATTGCAGGCTTCATCTTCACCTAATGCATTGTTAATAATTATTAGCAATCCTATCATTCTAAAATGTTCCAGTAAAATATCCTTGGGGCATTTTCACAAATGACAGCAGGAACACCTTTTAGTCCCCCCAATGAGTTGCTTCTGAATGCTGTTAATGAGTTACAAAAAAATGAAGCGCAGCCATTACCATTTCAAAAATCAGATCTGTGTTCTGGCCAATATGATTTTCATTTAATTTACAAATGCAGGGAAATGAAATGGCACCCTTACAGTGCAAGCTTGTACATGACTGCTCAAAAGCAAGTGCCATTGTTTTCAGTGGGGCTTACTCCTCATATAAGTGTGTACAGAGTCACAGTCTGAGTTTCACAGCTCTTGCCCCCAGCTAAATGTTAAAAATGAGCATAGCAGATAAAAGAAATGGCTTGTGCAAGCAAGGTCAGCTCCTCCTGTCCACCCTGAGCCTGGGGTATATGGAATATCTGCACTTTAGTAAGTGCAGGAAACACCCTGTAACTTCCAAAAGCAGGAAGGCCTCTCCCCCAGTCTCATAATATGGGTTCCTTTAGTCCTTTTAAGAAAATACATGAATGCCTATGGAGAGGGGGCAGGATAGCATATCCTGGTGCAGAGCCTGTGCATGCACAATTCTCCATACTATCATACAATCCTGAAATGACAGCATGGAGAGAACTTTACACATATATAGAGCTACATGCATACGGGCTCATAACTTTCAGCTGAATGTGCACAGGTCAAGGGCTGGGTTTGCCGCTATTCTCCTGCTTCTGTCTGCACAGCTGTGAACTGTGAAAAGCCTCCCTCTTTATCCTTCATTTCAGCCAGGCCTTCTTTCAGTGTGCTACTCACATTTTCAGCTGAAGAAACTCAGGTGACTACCAGTACTTTAAACTGTGTCTCCTTTACGAGTGCTTCGACATTTCCTACCTTTTTTCCGCCTTCCATTGTCCAGTGCCTTTTCCTGTCCCCCTTGTTATCTTGACCTACATTTCCCCTTCCAGCCTTCAGTTTAAGTGATGTGTTGAAGCACGAAAGAAAAGCTGGTCTAACCCATTACACAAATATGGGTGCTACAAATTACTGCAAAGTTTTGGTGCAATTAGCAATTTCCCTTCCATAGAATCCTAGAACTGAGATCGAGAGTGGCACTGATGATCAAAACAAACATATATTTACAGAGCTTGTGTCAGATTATACAGCACCTGTCTTTTACATCTGTCTCGAAGAGAAGTGATTTAATCTGTTGTTTTAATGAGCACTCAATGCATTTTTTAAAAAAGAAGAAATTCCAAAATTAGCTTTTTTAAAATAAAATAAAAATCCTCTTCCATGAATACTACTAAATGAGCACTGGTACAGGGGGAAAAACCTTTATATTAGGCTATGTTCTAAAACAGCATACTTTCAAAAATGCAGAATGACAAACCAGTACTGGTTAGAACCTGTAAACTCAAACACCATCATACAGATTCAAATGATGAAGTAGTATAGGGAGTAAGAGGAACGGGAGAGGAACAAGCCCTCAGGACCAGCCACAGATGTGCAAAACCAACAAGAAGCACTTCTGCAAGAGGAACTCATTGTGGCAATACCTCTCCAGGCAAAGTTCCTGGTGAAATCATAGTATCCTATGGGCCAATCAAATGAAGAGAATCCTCTCACCAAAAGCAGAGCTAGCATCTGACATACACAGGCAGTTCCTACTTAAGGCTCAGGCTGAGGATGACTGTTGATGAAGCAACATCTGAGCTCTACTTTCATGTAGTCTGCAGCCTAAGCCCAGCATGGATTTCGCCAGGTACTGCTGAGGGCTCACCTCACCTCTGCACTGCTCAAAAAACACACACATGAGGCTGCTGTCCAACTGATGCCATGTCCTCCCTTCCTCACAAATAAATTTAGGTACAATTAACGAGACAGACAAATCAGTCCATATCAAGACACATTTTAAAATATATACTGCAATAAGTATTTTGTCACAAAATACATATTCAGATATGTATCTCAGTGTATGTATTTCTAAATACATTTAACCAAATGCATTTGTAATGCATTCTGCTGGTAGATTTTTTTGAGCCAGGAACTGCGTTGAAAATCTGAGAGTATTGAGAAATCAGAATGATAAATTCATTCCAATGTGGAAGGGTCAGTGCAGATTAGGTCAGATTGAAGTGGCATTCACAAAACTCAAATTTCTCAAGCCTTCCTACTTGTGACATAATCGTTTGTCCCTACCATTTTCAGACCCTCCAAGTGTTCCTATTTTCCAGTGACGTTCCTGATTTAGAGAAGCGGTCCCGGTTTCTGATTTGATCCCAGAATGTCCCACTTTTCCTTAGGGTGCTTTCAGACGGCTCGGTGGTTGGATAACTCCATACCCTCCAACATTTTTTCCAATGAAAATAAGTTCATTGGAAAAAATGTTGGAGGGTATGGAGTTATCCAACCACCGAGCCATCTGAAAGCAATCCTGTATAGGGAATTTTTTTTATTAAAAAATGTTTAATGTTTTATTAGGTTTTTATATGTTGGAAACTGCCCAGCTACTGGCTGGGGCAACCCAGTAAGATGTGTGGGGTATAAACAATAAAATTATCATTATGGAATGGTACATCTCTATTTTCATTGGAGAAATGTTGGAGGGTATGCACTTTTCTGACTACACTGACAACAGCTGGGGAGAGTAGAAAAATCCATACCACATGTTAGTAGTTTAATATATTGAGATTATCAGGATCGCTCCAGCTGGCTTTACAGACATGTTTGTAAAGGGAAACTGACTGCTCACCAGCAGGAGTTATTTCATGCCCATGAAATGGCAGACAATGTGTAGGTATAAGAAGATTTTGGCCTATTTGGATTCTTTGTGTCCTTTTTCAATCATCGCCTGATATTGACTACTAGCCTATGAGACTTGCTACTTCTTTGGGGTTACTTCCTCAAAATTTAACTCAGTTTGGTTCAGTATAGTTTTCTGAAAGAGTAAAAACGTTATTGGAAGAAACTACACTGTGAAATAACTGAACAAAGAATAGAACTATGGGTTTAGCAAACCAATCAGATAGCTAAAGTATCTTGGGCTGAAACACAATCTTGTACTGTTGTTTTGACAATAAGAATTTCATCAGTCAGAGAGAAACCATTTGTAAGGCAGAGATAGATTGTCGGGAAAGACAGAAAAGGTAGATCAGTAAGAGAGTCAATAAAATGATGGCCGGAGAATACCAGGTGGATTAGTATTATAGTGATTTTTGAACTGCAAGATAGAAAAGGAGAAGAAAAATGTAATATTTTGCACAAAAATATATTAAAGACTAACAAAAATGGAAAATTCGGGAACCAAGGGGAGATTACTAGTTTCATGCTGTATAATAACAGACACATAGTAGCTACAAAATTGAACCCACTTATTCTAGAGTAGGTTTGGTACCCTAGGGATTTGCTACTGCTACTTACAGAAACCAGAAGTGACATGATGAAGCATACTTACAGGGTTTACAAGCTATGTGAGGCCAACTAGCTAGAGGAAAGGAATTCATAAAGATTCATCGAGGATCAGAGATGAGATTGGAAAGGCCAGGGCAAAGGAACAGTGGGATGGGAGTACAGATGCTTGGGTGTCAAATTGTTGATAATAATTTGAAGAAAAGCTAGGTCTGGAATGCCAGACTTGCTCAAACACGCAACGTTCAGGCTGGGCCAGGGTGGAAACGACTTGAGGGAATAAGAATAACAGTGCCTAGAATGTGGGAAGGAGAATAAGGAGATAGGAAATATGTGACACAGCTAGAAGAACTAAAGACTTGCATGACTTACTGTATTTTGAATTATTTATAGATTGCCTTTCTGAGTGAAGCTCTTCAAGGCAGCTTACAGTCCTAGAATTACAGAAGCCATCCTGGTTTTTTATTTAAACCTGGAATATCCTGGTTTTCCTTTTTCCTCCACTCCACATCTCAGAGAACAATTAAAAGTGGTGGAGAGATCAGACCGCCCCCACTCCTGTCCTTTTTGGAAACAGGAACCATTAGTCTGTGTATGTGTGCAAAAATGAAGTCCATGTGAAATCAGTTGGAGGGGGATGTAGACACTTCCCCCCCCCAAGAAAAATTGAAATACTTCAGCTTAGAAGTTAACAAGAAAAGATCCCGTTTATTTCTTCATTTCCTACCTATTTGAAGTACACTCTGTTTAAGAGTTCTTTGTTCTGTCTGCCATAGATTTAATAATAACATCCATTACAGAACACATTTCATACTCAAGCATTTCAGATGATAAAGGCATACAGAAATTTCCGATGATAAAAGTATACAGAAATAATACTAAAGGGGCACAGGAGTTCTTCTTAAGTTAATGCAAATGGCAAAAATAAAATAAAAGTCTGTCATTATAAGCCTCAAAGTTCTATAGCTTTAAAAAAATTGCATCCGTTGAGCTAATAATGTGAAACTTGGCATATATGATGTACCAGAGCCTCTAGGAATGTGCCAAATTTCAATCCAGTTCAATAAAAAATTGTCACAGGTACAGCATTAAAACTGTTGAAAGTTGACAATTTGATCCTTTCTAGTCAAATTGACCCTTCATAGTTGTATCATATACTTCTAATTTGCTTTATTCAGGATTATTGAGGAACACAAGCCCTCATTTCTTTGGTTAGGTTCTGAACAGTGGTTCAAAGGTTTTTAAGGTTTTCCTGCTCCATAAAAGTATGTGGCAGCAACTACTGGCAATATAAGTCAAGGCATCCATGGAGCAATTTTTGATGTAATTCTTTTACAGGGTCTACAATATTTGGAGAATGAGAACTATCATGAGGGCCTTGCCACGTGACCACACATGTACTCCACTACACCAGTTTGTTTGGTTTGTTAATCATTAAAATAGACAGAGAGACATGTTTGTTTCCCATGTCCTTGAAGTTCAATTGGCCTCTACTAGGACCTAAACCTTTAGTGTGGCAGGCCCTTCCCTGTGGGAGTCCTTACTAATAGAAGTCCATCAAGAGTCATCTCTGTTTTCTTCCAGACAGGGCTAGCCCACCTCTGAGGCAAGGTGAGGCAACTGCCTCAGGTGGAAAGATGCACAGAAGCAGCAGATCCCTATATAGATCTTTATTTCACCACCACCACTACCCTGCCACTGTTCCTCTTATAGATCTTCTTCCCTGGTAGAGGGTGTGTGCCATTTTGTGGTTCACCTCAGGCACCAAAATGTCAGCATCCAGCGCTGCTTCTAGGTGTCTTCTAAAAATTGTATTGTTTAGAAAGGACTTTGGAATGTGATTTTTTTAACAACAACAACAATCTCCACCAGTTTTTGTTAATATGTCTTTACGGTTATTATCTTGTAACACTGCCTTATTATATTTTCCACAAAATTGCAGTTTATAAATATTTTTTAAACTCCATCAGAGAAAACATGTGTTTTCTGACTGAATATATGCACAGATACGTAATTCTGCCACTTGGCTCCACCTCTGATGCACCTCTTCTGATGTGCCATCTATTCATGTTGCTTTTGACTAAAGCCCAGGTGCATTCAATTTGTTAGTGCATTTTTTTTCCTTGCAAAAATTGAAAACTCCTTATTACAACCTATTACTACTTATTACTTATTATGTTCAGAAGTTAGGATGAGCATGCAGAATGCGTGCGGCCCATCCCTATGCATGTCACCACACATTTTGTGTCTGAACTGGGCTTTAGGTAATCTTACTGTTTTTCATTCCGGGTGTACCTATTGCTTTGAATTCCACAATCTGTTCTCCTTAGTGATACAAAAAATAGTACCTTTGCATCTACTAAGCCCGATCAAATAGCAATGAAAGACTTCTGAAGCAAGGCTGGGGGAATGTGTCAAGTGCAGTGCTATCTCCTCCTTTGACAAGAGGCATTTATTGCTGCATTATAGATAGAAATTGTAAAGAGGTATGTGTAGAAAGGGAGGAACCTGGTAATTGTAACTTGTCACAAATTACATCTGTTTGAATTCAAAAGAACTAACACGAGTGCAAAGAAAGCGACAGACCATGTGCGCTCTCTCCCTCTCCCCTCCACCCTCCCTCTTCCTGCACTTTCCTTGACTGTAAAGCTTCAAAAAACTTAGCATTACTTTGGACAGTTAAATAAAGCTCTTCATCACTTGCGGGGAAGAAAGAGTTTCACTTGTTGATCAGAATATATTAAATAAGCTCTGGTTTATTCACTGAAACTGAACTTGATTTACTATTACAGCAAAATGTCACATCAGGCGATCAACAGTATAGCCTAAAAAATATACGTTTTTTCTATTATAACTTAGAAATTTTCCCCAAAGGGGTTCTATAGGATAGTTAACTTCATTTAGAATAGATGCCTTATTCAAAGTACAGTGCGACTCAACCACCTATTTTGTTATTCTTCTGTATTCTGAAGCAGGCACAGTTTTCATTCCACACATTTTCCAAGATTCTTAAACAACTCAATATATTTTCTTAATGTGCTAGACCTTCACATTCACCAGTCACCGAAAGGTCAGTTCTATGGTCTTCAAGCCACTAGAGCAGTAGTTCCCAATTAGGGGTCTGGAGAATACACCCAAGGGGTCCACAGCACCATTCCCTGCCAGAGACTCACTTATATTAATTGCACAGTGAAAGCAAAAACAGATGGAGGTGCATCGTACTCCGGGCTCCTACCTGCTGTGGATCAAAGCGGCAAAGTCTTTTTAGCTGAGGAAACTCAAATCAGTAGTGTATTTACAATATACAGTAATTCTCATTTCATTATATTTTCTTGAACTGCTTTCTCTTTGTGCCTAGGAGAGAGAGAATTCAATTCTTTGTATGCACTTTACTCCTGTTTCTTAGATTCATTAGGAAATCTCATTTATTGTTCACTTAATTACTTTTTATTAATCAAAGCAATAAATCAAAATGGTCATTTATTCTATTTTCATGTCTGATTAACGAAGGGTCTCTTTACCATCTTTGCATGGAACGGAAGAAATACTAATTTCATTCTGTATAATAATAGTCCCATTAAAGGATATGTAAATAATCCAGAGATGAGCAGACTGTCAAGATACAGGAGCCAAGATGGAACGAGGTTTGGAGAACAGCAGTTGCAAAATGCAAGATAGAGTTGTTTAGCCCCAATCAGAACAGGTCATGAAACCTATGTAAAACTAATATTATGAAGTGGAATTCACCAAGTGCTGGATTCGAACAACATGCAATTGAGAGCATGCAGTTTAAATTCAACTTATGTTCATAAGTTCACAATGACAAGGAAAAGTGGAAGAGCATCTGATATGACCTCTCCATTGTTGATCTCTTCAGTGGCACCATTCACACTTGCATCTAATATTGTGGAAGCTGTTTGCCCATGAATATTTTCTATGCTGATGTGGTGTTTGAATGCAATAGCAGAGCTAAAAGTATTGTTACGTCCAACAAAATTGCAACCCCATAGGCAATGCATCATGTATATGTGACTCTGCAAGAGATAGGGGCAAAGGGTTCAGCATAGGATCTGTATTTAATCACTGTGCAGTTCCTACAGTAGTATAGAGTTCCAGCTTCCATACTGCACATTTAGGAGCTGTATTGCTTTCATTTGATTCTCCAATATGCCACATACATTGAAAAGCAACAGTCTGAAGTTTTGCCACGCTACCTTATAAGTATTCCAAATGATATATTAAAATTCTGAACACTTAACCACCCAGTTTTGTTGTTGTTTCATTCTGGTATTTTTATTTTCCATCTTCTTTCCCAAACCCTATCCTAAGCTAATATCATTATGCCAGGCACATGCACTTACAGCATGCTTAATAATGAAAAAACCTTTATAGCAGTCACTAATTGACTTGTGTTGTGTGCAATTGCTGTAAGGGTATCTAAAAGCTTCTTTAAATGGTATCCATATTCAATAGGTGAAGCAGCCCAGACTACAGAATTATAATAGTCTGCAACATAGATCCAAATCAATACCAAGCTTGTCACTAAAGGTAGGAAAGAGGAGCTATTCAAACAACCAATTTAGTCCACTTTCCTGTTTGTGAAATATCCACAATGAAGCTTTGGTTTTTATTTTACAGATTTGTTCATCATTCATAATTTGCCAACTGGCTTATGCAAACCATTTTGCCATAAGCAATACTTACCTCTATGACTCTTTGAGGCTGTCTAGCACAGCACTTACCTCACAAACCCCACTAAAATTTTCTTTGGAATTTAAGTGTTCTATACCCTATGGAACTTAATTGCTTTAACAATTTGCTCAAAATGCTTTCAGTGTAGAGGTCAAGGAACTCATTCCAGAGCATTTGTAGCTAAGGAAGCCATTGCTAGGTGCTTAAATAATTAAGGACATAGGACTGTGACACATATTTGTATAAAATGTGCATATGCTAATTAATATGTGAGAATGCCTCTGGCCAAATTAAATGTCATATGGCTGGGGTCTCGCCAGTATTGAGCTTTGTCGTGTAACCAGCCAGCCTATAAGCAATTATTTCCCCCCGAAAAAGTATTGTTTTGTGATTAGGGGAGGGAAATGGAGAAGGGATCTGACCCAAAGGCCACACCCTTTATTTTCCCTAACCAGAGAAAACATTGCTGTAGGCCTTAGTGTAGGTTTCAAAGGACTGTTGTGCCAGAGGGCTTCCAGTTGCTACCCTTTCATTGCTGCCTCTGCACATTTCTCCCTTGCCTTCTCAATCAAGGTTGAGAGCAGAAAAGCTGCCACTGGCCATTACTGCTGCACCTTCTCTAACTCCAGAGACACCAGGTGCATGCCCAAGCAGCAATTTTGTAAGGGGCTCTTTCCCCACTAATATGCAAAAGAAAAAGCAGGAGCAAGGGAATAGCAGAGCCTGTTTGCTTCCTCTCAGGGCGGGGCGGGTGAGGAGCCACAGCAATGAGAAGATCCAGCAGCCATGTGGAAATCCTTTTTTTTTTTCCCCAGGAGAAACCCCCAGTGACCTCAGCTTAAGCATTGAAGCCATACACCCACAAATGTTTCTTTCTTTCTTCAAATTCATCCATTTCCTGAAGATTGTATCAGTCTTCGGCATGGGGGTGGGAGTTATCCCACTTCCAAAACTGCTTTAAAAGAATTAAATGTTCCAGGCCTCAGGGAAACTTGGATGGGAAGCATCTTGCTATATACTGATCATAACAATCCTTCCAGGGGCCCATTGACTTGGAGGGATGTGTTGTAGGCAGAACTGTCGCTGTGTACAGGTAAGGTGTCTGGTTAGGTGTGATACAGCGGAGGAGGGGGAATGTTCCAATTTCCCCTTCATAAAGAGTTTCCTTGAAACATATTGGGAGCCATATCAAGCAGTTTGACCAATTTCCTTTTAGTCTGTGGAGAGTTGTTGTTTTTCTTTTTTGTTTATTTGTATGACTGAAATTCATCTTCTCTTTGTGAGGGGACAAGGAAAAGTAAGACCCTGGTAACTTAATTAAGCCAAGGCTGGAATGGGGTCACCTGACAAAGATGGACAATGGGAGACGGGATACATGTACTGAAAAAGAGATGAGAAGCTGACAACATTTTGTATCTAACAAAGTCCCCTAAATGCAGCAGAGTCAAAGTGGATGAATGGGTTTCTGGGTCAGGGCAGTCTCATCAGACATGACACAGAAGAAAATGAGGAACAGGCAAGGATAAAGAAGTTAGTCTCTCTTTCTTTATTAGAAAGATTTACATCTTTCTGTTCACCTAATCGTCTCAGGTAAGATACAATGCAACAATGGAATAGAAACATGTATGCAGTAATCTCTCATCTAATGCACATTTGATTTGTATGATTTCAACCATATCCAATTGAAGGTGAGCTGATTGAACTTGTGAAGTCAAGTCCCAAACAAGGCAAAAAACTTAAAAGATGTTTTCATGTTAGGTAACCCAAGTAGACCCAGCATGAAAATACATTTAAACCTCTCTGACTTGCTTGATGGGCAAGGACCCCTTAGTGTTTCAGCTCTGAGTGTACTTGGATATACTTTCTCTTTCCCCCTCATCAATTAGCTATGGGATGGCTCCAAGGGTTTGTCTATTTGCAATGTTCATATATCTGTGTAGCCCATGAAACTGAACCCCATGTAAAATGAGGGATTGCAGAGCAATTCAGCAATTTCCCAGGTCTGACCATCATAAAATGACTGCTGTTCAGCATTGGCCCAATGATAAAGAAATGTTTTGCTTGCCCTTGGAACCCACCCAATATCTGTTCCTATCTAATCTCCGAGAGACTAGCATTCCAGAGCTGGGTCCCACTACCAAGAAGGCCCTATTACAGATACCAGTCAAACAGTCTTTGCCTGCATCTGCCCCGTTAAAGACAATGTTGTTGGATATAGCTGCATGGTGGGGTTTTGTATTGAAAAAACTGAACGCATAACAGGTAGCAAATGTCACATACAAAGGTGAAAAATTGGCAGTGCACAAGAGCTATTCAAAGAACCAGTGGTTTAATTATGGTTTTGTGTTATTCATAGGATTTGCTGTCACTTATCAAATAGTGGTGGTTGGTTGCTTTAGACATTTTTAAAGGTTCAAAGATCCACGTCTTTATTCTAGCTTCTGGCTTCTCCATACCTGCTGCTATAACATCTGTAGCCATGCACTTTGTGCTTAGAATGCTGGCAAGTGGCTCTTTTCCAAAACTTGCTGCCAAAATAAATAAATACATTCCATACGAGACACCTCTAATGATACAAGTGAGAAGTCCTGGGAGAAAATACAGAAGCAAAGCAGAATAGTTCTGGCTCTCATACAACAAATGGGAAGATGCTCTAATATCACTAACCTTAATTAACTTTCAAGTATTCTTCTCCTTTTCCTTTGAGTAACTATCACCTGTGTATTGATCAGTAGCCTTATGTTTATTAACAAGCATCACAGCCTATGGTAAGGGCATTAACAGGGGGAAAGGAACTCCATAAGCATTTGACCATTAATTGAAATATTTAATAGCTACATGAGGTAAACCACCACTAGATGTATTGAGTGGGATCCCCTTCAATGTCGCCTCCAACATTCACAACCCACAATGCACAAACACAATATTTTTACTATTGCTCCTACCTTGTTCCTAAATCTTACCCTTGAAAGGTCAGGCACAAATAGAAAAGAAAGTGCAAAGTTCAAACTGGACTTAGGGCCAAGTCAAATGTATTGAAAAATATTTACCAAAATAAAAATGATAAAAATGAGTCACATTTCAATCTTTTTGAACTTTTTTCTCTTAAGTAACTTATTTATTTTTGCAGCTTTGAGGCTGCCTGATGCTGGCATGTGCCTGCGGGAAATATTTCCTAGCCATCTTAATTTAGTCTTTTATGTCTTTGGGAAAAGCTTTCTTTAGGGGGCTCTTCATTGCCTTTGCAGGGCCTTAACTTTCCCGTAATGTTCTTAGTTTTCTAGCAAAAAAATAGCACTGACCTGCTCATTCGGCATTGAATGTTGGTGTAGTGCAAATTATGTAGGGATGTTATATTGAGTTGTCATTGATATTCAGAATCTTATAGGGCAAAGCAGGTTTAATTTGGGAGTGGGTGGGTCACTATAAAGCAAGGGTGGCTAACCTGTGGTCCTCCATATGTTGCTGGATTCCAGCTCCCATCATCCCCAACCAGCATGTCCTATAGTCATCATCATCATAATTTATTACTTATACCCCGCCCATCTGGCTGGGTTTTCCCAGCCACTCTGGGCGGCTTCCAACAAAACACTAAAATACAATAACCTATTAAACATTAAAAGCTTCCCTAAACAGGGCTGCCTTCAGATGTCTTCTAAAAGTTTGGTAGTTATTTTTCTCTTTGACATCTTGTGGGAGGGCGTTCCACAGGGCAGGCGCAAAAATACACTTGAAGCAAAAAGAATTGGTTGGGAATGAGTCTTCTACCAGTTTAAGATTGTAACTTGGCTTCTTGCAGCGAGGGAACCGCCAAAAGGCCCTCGGCGCTGGACATCAGTGTCCAGGCAGAACGATGGAGGTGGAGACGCTCCTTCAGGTATACTGGACCAAGGCCATTTAGGGCTTTAAAGGTCAGCACCAGCACTTTGAATTGTGCTCGAAAACGTACTGGGAGCTAGTGTAGGGTGTTATATGGTCTTGGCGGCCGCTCCCAGTCACCAATCTAGCTGCTGCATTCTGGATTAGTTGTAGTTTCCGGGTCACCTTCAAAGGTAGTCCCATGTAGAGCACATTGCAGTAGTCCAAGTGAGAGATAACCAGAGCATGCACCACTCTGGCAAGACAGTCTGCAGGCAAGTAGGGTCTCAGCCTGCGTAGCAGATGGAGCTGATAAACAGCTGCCCTGGACACAGAATTGACCTGTGCCTCTATGGACAGCTGTGAGTCCAAAATGACTCCCAGGCTGCACACCTGGTCCTTCAGGGGCACAGTTACCCCATTCAGGACCAGGGAATCCTCCACACCCACCCGCCTCTTGTCCCCCAAAATCAGTACTTCTGTCTTGTCAGGATTCAACCTCAATCTAGTCAGCTAAAATGGAAGTTGTAATCCAATAACATCTGGAGAGCCATACATTAGCCAGCCATGTTTTTAAGGATGTCCATTTTTCAAACCCTGAGCTCCAGCCTGGTATCATGTCGAGGTCACTAAAGACCTTATCTTCCTGGATTCTTACCACCATTTTAAATGCAGTTTATATAATCAGTGAATCATTTTCTAATAGGCACCTTTGATTCTGGTGTGACAGTAAGAAACAATTCAAATAAACAATTCACAGTCCACTAGCTCGGACTTTTGTTTTGTGAAGGAGATGCTGTGGTTTCTATTAAGTCACCTAAAAATGCAGTTTTGCACTGCAGACAGAGTTGCAGTACTTGGGCTTTGATATCCTTTTCATAGGCTTAATCCCACACTAATGAGTCACTTAGTGTTTCGTGATAGTATACAGTAGGAATCAGGATCTGTGTGATCTCTCTGGAGTTTGGAAAGCAACAATAAATTCAAAGCACATTGATTACCACTGTGTGTTTGTGTGTTTGTGTGTGTGAATCAGGAGCTCAAACTTACTATTGTAGAACAAATGAGTTACAAAGCATGGTTATACCAATCCTTACAGTGGAAATGAGTAAAATTATCAGATGAAGCATGATTAATCTGCTTGTTAGTTTCTGGGAAAGACACTTAAAATGCAAAACTGACAAACCAAGCATCTAATTCCTCTGATGCCACACACACACAACATCAAACTTTTCACAGTATTAACTGCAGACTTGTTTTTACAACATTCGTGCTTGAAATATGTCTAGCCTTTAAAATGTTATAATATTCACTTTCATTGTCAAAATCAATTTTATTCTGTGTCTCTGGCAATATATTTTCCTCTGCATATAACTCTGAGTGTCACAGTAAAATATAATTTAGAAGTCAGCTGGAAGGACTGTGGCTCAATTCCATAAAAATGAAGAATCTGGCGCTTGCAGTGCCTGGACTCCTCTATGGAACACAACACATTGACTACAACACCTGGATGCAAGCAAGAAACTCAGTCGGCCTTCAGAGTTCTAATGTTATTATGTTAGGTATCCATTGTAAGCAGTAGCAGACTGCAGTCATTGCTTCTTCAAGAGTAGTTGAGTGTGCTGCACTGCAATTAAGCTATCTCAAAATTACTGGCATGTGTGCATATGCAAAGCTGGCAAAAGCTACATGAATGGGAAATGAGACCTCACTGCCTCTTTCTGTTTCTGTCTCTCTTAACACAGAGACAATATTATTATTTATAAATGCTAAAAAGGCAATGTATGGTCAGTTTTTATAAAAAAAACACACCAGATAAATAATAAAGGAGCTAAAACAATAATACGAATGGAGGGGAGTGACTTCAAGTTGTCTGAGAAAACAAGACCACTCTGCATTTATACTCTAATATGACAGAAGACAATTATCTATAGATGTCTCGAAAGAGTTAAGCTCCTGTAAACTATAGTGATTACTCATGGCCAGTGGCATAAGCTTCCAGAACTCTGGCAGCAACAGAATGTCATTTTAGACTGAGTGAGAAAAGGAAGGTTTCACTAGTTCATGTATGGCAGGCCAAATGCAGCAAAAGCTGACATTCGATCCAAGACACATTTCTCTTCTTGCTAAAACAATATGGGTTTTCAATGGAATGATGGACAATAAAAGACCTAGTGGTGACAGATACCTAGTCTGGGGCATGCAAAAAGATTTGAGAGAAAGGGATGCCTCCAAGTTTACCTTGTTTCTCTTTTTCTTATTTTCTCTTAATCCACACACACACAAAAAACTTAGGCATCGTGTTGTATTTAAATACAAAGCATTTGAATTTCAGACTGCATGGATTGGGAATTATTTTACCATAAGAATCGATTTGGATTCCGAGCACAATTCAAAGTGTTGGTGCTGACCTTTAAAGCCCTAAATGGCATCGGTCCAGTATACCTGAAGGAGCGTCTCCACCCCCATCGCTCAGCCCAGACACTGAGATCCACTGCTGAGGGCCTTCTGGCGGTTCCCTCATTGCGAGAAGTGAGGTTACAGGGAACCAGACAGAGGGCCTTCTCAATAGTGGCGCCCACCCTGTGGAACGCCCTCCCTTCAGATGTGAAGGAAATAAGCAGCTATCTTATCTTTAAAAGACATCTGAAGGCAGCCCTGTTTAGGAAAGTTTTTAATACTTAATGCTGTATTGTTTTTAACACTCGATTGGAAGCCACCCAGAGTGGCTGGGGAAACTCAGCCAGATGGGCGGGGTATAAATAATAAATTATTATTATTATTATTATTATTATTATTATTATTATTATTATTGGAGTAATTGAATGCCTAGGATTGCTGTAATGAGCAGTTTTAATTCAACTCAACTGGCTTTTTCTTATGGCTGTATTTCCCACCTGCGTCAACAATATTTTTCTGTCCTTGTCAAATATCCACACCCAACATGTGCACGAATGCACAAATGCACGGACACGTGTACATGCATGCACACACAGAGAGGAGTGTTTGGGATGTTTATGTATGTTATCATTCTTTCTGTGCTCTCTCGGAAGGGGGAAGAAGGAAAATGCCCCCCCCATTACCAGGCCTTTGGCACAGCTTCCTTTCCTCATCAATGGCTGGGAGTGGGACACAAAAGTATTTGATATAATAAGAGCAAATGGGGAGGAAGCAGATTGCACCAGCAGCTGTCCATTTGCAGATGACTGGGTCAGGCTAATGACCAGATTGGACTGGGGACACTTGTACCCTCCATGCTCCCCAGAATTCCATTAACGCTGGAATTATCCAAGGAGGAAATCTAGATAGGATACCATATGATATAGACAGAATACACTTGAAGCGAAAAGAATTGGTAGGGAATGAGTCTTCTACCAGTTTAAGATTTAAGACAGGGCTCAAGCCTTATGAATGAGTTTGATGCCATGGCCTTCATTTTCCAAATCCATCCTTGTCCCTGACCTGCATTAGAGTCATGAAGGTGTCATTTACACAAAGCTTTTCTAAAGCTTGAGTCTATTCAATTGAGATATTCTAAATTTGGAAGATAATTAATCCATTTCAAATATTCACACCTCTCCCAAATCCAATTGAAATAATTTCCCACGAGAAATTAAATTAACCCTCATTATTATGAAGAATTTCATATCTGTAAATTAACCCTTTGATTTGCTAATTATATCGTGCACATTTAGGGAATTGTTCCGTGGGTGGGTTTTAGCAGTAACAAAGAGGCACTTTGCAGTTGGCGCTGCAGTTATTGCCTGACGAGATAAGCATAAGTTCAATTTTTATCAGAAAAAAGAAGCCTAAAATTTATTAGTTCTAGGTAATGTGATGTTATTAAATACACACAGGGCTTATGGTAGGCACATGCTGCATAATGAAAATAACATGACAAACAAGTCGAAAATGTTTTTTATTTCCTCCTCTATACAAAATCAATGATTCTTGAACTGTAAAGGGAGAATATTAGCATTTTAAACCTGTCACGTTCATATTATTACAAATGTGAACCCTGCCTCTGCACTACTATACAAGCAAGGATTACTAGGTTAGAGATTTAAGCTATTGTTAAATTCATTATTTGTCTCAAAATGGGAAGCTTTAACGTTAAGAATTAATAGCTATCAATCCCACTGAGGTACTGCTTCTTTTAAAATACCTGCCACATCAATTCAGGGAATAGTTAAATGTTCAAGCTTATAATTGAACATTTCAGAAACAGAACTTCGAAATGAATTACACTCTTAAAGCACTCTGAGGACATTTCAATGGTACTCTGAGGTACAAACAATATACTTATAAGTTGCTTAACACGTTTTATGATCATGATGGAAGATTCACATAGCTTAATTTGTAAAGAACAATGAAGCTTTAATTTTTTAAGAAGATAAATACAGTGTTCAGATTCCATCTGACTTAAGCATGCATGCAAAGTAAAAGTTGGAATTTATTTTGCTTTAATAATATATGTTGCAATACCTATTCTATCAGGAACTAAGCAGGTAATATAATTACAAGATTGCCTTATCCACCACTTGAATGCTTTGATTGGTGGAATTGGCACTACTACAGGTTCCACATAATACCTATTCCACCTTTGTAAGATCTTGATCATTAACAGCGCCTACACTTTGGAATGCGCTGCCTCCTGAGATCAAGCAGGTACCTTCACTGTCCTTTATTTGGTACCTGCTAAAAACAATCCTGTTTCCTACCTCTGTTTTATACAAACTTATTTCCATCCATATGTATGGTGTATCTAAATCTGATAACTGGAGAGGAGGGAGTACACATGCAGACAAACAGAAAAGAAAAATGTCTTATACAAGAAATCCCATGACTTTTTTCTCAAGAACAGAGGAAGAAGACCTAGAAGAATCAGCGAGACTAAGATTGTAGAGATAGCAGTAGCCAATACTGTTAATAGGATTTACAGGTGTCACTTTGATCTTCAAAGTCAATAGGGGAATTAACCCTAGATCCCAGCGATGGAGAACAGTGTCTACAAGGCTTTTCTTAGACTTGTATAATTAATATGCATATATGCCATACTGCTATATTTGTCTAGAAATACAAATTGAGCTTCTGGAAGCACAATGCTTAAGTAAAGGCATGAGAATGAACATCTGCTGATGTTGAAAAACATATAGAGCTACTGATACTAGCAGGGGGTCACAGACATGACCATGAGGAGAGGGCCTGAAGAACAATCACATGAGAAAGTAGAACAATACATCACTACCAGCTGGAAGTAGATAAGGTGTTGCTCAAGATCTAAATATAATCATAGTCACAAGATGTGTTGCTGAACCTTTGTGAGCTTATCTATGCATTGCTCCTTTGGGCTTACTATTTTGGTTTGCTGACACTGCTGGATTGGTTTGTGGACATCACTATATTTTTACATGGCTTCAGTATTGCCGGCTAGTAAGTAAAAAAAGGTAAAGGTAGAGGACCCCTGGACAGTTGTCCAGTCAAAGGCTACTATGGGGTGCAGCACTCATCTCATTTCAGGCCGAGGGAGCCAGCGTTTGTCCACAGACAGTTTTCTGGGTCATGTGGCCAGCATGACTAAAACGCTTCTGGTGCAACGGAACACCGTGACAGAAGCCAGAGCGCATGGAAATGCCATTTACCTTCCTGACGCAGCGGTACCTGTTTATTTACTTGCACTGGTATGCCTTCAAACAGCTAGGTTGGCAGCAGGACTAAGCCGTTTCTGGCATAAGGGAGCACCATGATGGCATTTCCTTGTGCTCTGATAGGCTAGTATAAGACTTGTAAAGACTTTGCTGAAGATAGTGTCATTGGGATAGCTAGCAGAAGCACATCTCTAAGAAAGCACTGTATAACACAATTGTGTTCATTGAAGGCAAGGATTTGGAGGCTCCGAAAGGGAAGGGAAAGACCCTCTTGTTGACAAACTATCCTGGGATAGTTTGCCTGTTCCATCAGTAAAGCCTCGGGTCTCACTTTCATGCAAGGTCTGGTCATCCCCCTTTTTTCTGAAGGTGCCCTGTGAGGATGAAGGGAGGCATTGTTCAGTAACTGATCACATTTCCTGTTGCAGATGGGACCTTGTGGGCAATTGTACTTATGTCTTGTGTGCATTTGCAGCTCAGTGCATTATACCCGATAAAATCGAACTACTCCTTATGCCTTTTCTGGTCTGGATTCCTCTTGTGTAAAAATTATGGTGAACCCTTCTGCTGACCTCTATGAATGTTGGCCTAAGGACCACAGCTCAGTAGTAGAGCACATGCTTTGCATGCGGAAGAAGAGCCCAACTTCAGATCCTGGCCTCTCCAGAAAAGGAAACAAGAAGGCTCGGGTGAAAATGTGGAATAAGGCCCTAGACTTGACAGGTAAACAGTCTGAACTGATATAAGGCTCTATGTTCCTCCTCACCTGCACTTTGGTCTATCTCTCTTGCAGTGCACCACAGCTCAGTAAGCCACAAAAATAGCCAAGCCAATACACAGAGGTAGAGGTAGAGGTTAGTGCACTTAATGGAGCTATATTACAATGAAGATTTGGCTTGTGGCACATTTGCAAAAATGGTTGACTGCATCTACCTTGCAGGTATTACTCAGTACATATGCAGCAATGAGTAAGTGGGGAGCAGTTGTTTTATGTTGTGAACCATGCTTAGAACTACAGGTATAGGGCAGTATACAAATTTAATAAAAATAAATAAATAAAATAAACAGAGAAGTGTGGAAATGACCTCTTCTAGTGCAATCCGAGGGCAGGAAGTGATCCAGTTATGATCAATCAGATTTGTTGATGTCATTTTGGTTTCTAGTGATTCACCTTAATGACGATTTTGCATTGTCCACTGTGTTGATTTAACAACAAAAAAGTTTGTGGTACATAAATATTTGCAAATAAATAAATAAAACAAGGAATGATGACAGAACAGATTTAAAAGCTTTGATAGAAATATTAGGAGTTTATATCCTGAACGAATCAATGTACTAAGAGGAGTCAGTGGGGCCATGAATGCAGTAGCAGGAAGGCTCAACAGGAGAAACAGGAGCAAATAAAGTTTGTGGTGTGCAGTGTAAATATATAAGAGGAGCTGTGTTGAATCAGACCAAATGCCTATCAGTTCCATCATCCTGTTCCCCACAGTGACCAACAAGATGTGCCTGGGATGCCACAAGCAGGACATTAGGGCAATAGCCCTCTCCTACTGCTGTTCCTTAGCAACTTATATTTAGAGGCATGCTGCCTCTGAAATTGAGAGGCTGTTTCAGGCAGTACTGGGAAGCAAAGATGTTGAGCCAGCAAGAGCCAGCTGTGAGAGCATTTTAATGCTATGAGCCTTAGTTCTGCTCTGATGTCAATGAATGTCATGAATCACCCTGCTAGTGTGTTACCATGTTAAAAAGACAGCATTTGCTGCAGTGCAGGTAAACACTAAATTGCTTGAACACTGGGCCAGCCCTTTCATGAACAGGCCTTTCAGGCATCAGCATCATCAGGAATAGGCAGAAGCATTAGCCCTAAGGCTGTGGAGAGTATCATTTGGGCTCTGCTTCAGGCAGCAAAATTCCTCAGGCTGCCATTGCTTGTACATAGATCTTTTAGCAGTATTGCTCCCGTCAGTACAGATAAATATAATTGTGTCCTAGGAAGAAGGAGGAAAGGTACTGGCATCTTTGGAGGATCCCTCAACACCTTGATGTGAGCAACCTAGTCATTTATTATTATTCTTAAGCAAATATCTCAATCCTAGGTGAAAGCTGTGAGATTGCCGGCCACCAGATGGAAAGGAATGAGTTCTGCTAGTACTGTAGAACTTATTACTTATACAGTAATGGGTGGTTTCCCATTCAGTGTGATTCAGAATGAGCTCCATTAAAATGAACACACACACCCATTGAAAAAATAACTTCTTTCTGCTCTTAGTTCCATGATTGGCAGCATGGTGAGTTATAAGCAACTCCTTCCACAAGTTCCACAAGATATGTGATATAGATATGTTCCAGCATAGTCAAGAGCTGGAGCAGAACTATATAAGCAGAAGGATAGCATGTGCCACAAGTGCTATCCAAATGTTTTGGACCACACTTATCATCAGCCCTGGCAGAAGATGATGGAAACGGTAGTCCAAAAATATTTAGGGCACCAGAATGGATACTCCTGTGGCATGCAGATGGTTCCCAACACTATCATGAATTTCAGTGATGGTGACAATATATTTAGGACCCAGAGTGGGCAAAGAGATACCCAACCACCTCTTTGCCCCAAGCCTCCTGCCACTTTTGCTAAAAGACACATATTGCAAAGGGGGCGATAAATATTTTGTTTCCCTGGAAAGACCCTGGGAAAAGTTTATGCAGAGGAATCAGCCTTGTAGCCAACATTTTAAATAAATGTTTTATTTCACAAAATTAAAGCAAGGTTTGATAAAATTAGTATCTGTTATCAGAACACCTCCAAAAATCTAATTGCTGCAACTGTCTTGTCTAATGTTCCATTGCAATATCCTTCTGAATTTTTTATTATGGGTCACAGTTACTGAACCTTCGAGGGAATTCCCTCTGTGTTTCTGAGATGAGTTGTTTCATGTGCACACTCAGATTCTGCCACCAGAGCAGGGTTGAAACACTGAGGATTTTGTGTTTAGTCTTCTGAAGAACTGTGAGCCTGAACTAGTTCAATAATAGCTGGTGTACTGAAAGCTATCAAGGGAGCCCATTTAGTGCTAGCAAAGCAGAGCAGAATACAGCAGTTACATTTGTATGCAAGATTCAGTGCAAACTCTGCAAAATGTACAGCACAACCAGGGAAAGTACAAAGTGCTAGTTCAGGGCCAGCCAGTTATTCTATTACAAGGTCATTCTTTCCCTTCGCACTTTAGAAACTTTTTTAAAAAAGAGGATAGTGAATTTTTTTATTTTTTATTTTGGTAAGTTACAGAGTAAAGAAACACAAGTGGAATATCTGGAAGTAGGAGACTGCATTCCTACAGGGAGCACAAGAGACGATGAGGCATCCAGTTCTAATCCTAGTATGGTATTCCTGCTCCCAGACTCAATGAACAATGGAGCCAAACACCTATTTTTGGTTCTACCAACACTGGTGTTTAACATCCTTTGCCCAGGGCAACAGAGGATTCAATGAGGGATGATTTCCCTCTCCAAAGCTGGAGCTCTTTCTTCAATGATACAGAAGAAGATCTGATCTAACCTATGTCCTGCCGGGTGTTACTGGACCACAACTCCCATCATCTCTGAATGTTGGTCATACTGACTGGGGTTGAATAAGATTGAAGTCCAACATCATCTTGAAGGCCCGGGTTTCTCCCCCTGATATCTAGGATAACCCAGAACAAGAACATCTTGTGATGAAATATCAAATCTTCTCATTCCTTTCTTTGGTCAAATATTCAAACAAATACTAGTCTCAGGAAACATTACTGAGTAGCCACAAAGAGACCATCTTTGTTTTGTTCTCATTAAGGGGAAGCAAAAGTTTCCCTTCGTTCCATTGACAGGTTGTGAACACCATGGAAGATGACCCTAAGAATACTGCTAAATTCCACAATCCCCTCCAGAACTCTATTATGAGACTTTCTCCTTTGAAGCATTTGAATGGTCTACATATGTTTCCTTGAGCAGATGTATCAGTGGGGAATGGAATTGTGAAGAAAAGGGTTTAAAAATGTACTCTGTCCATTTGATTATAATTAGCTGTGCACATGTAGAGAATGAGGCACAATGCATATGGCTCAGCATCTTTACTCCCACGTGCATGCCCATGATAGTAGTCAACCTTCACAGAATATCCATGTGATCAAGTAGAGCAGCTGTCAGATGCTTCATAATTTAGTTAACTGCAGCATCATAAGAGGAAGGCTATGAAGACAGGAGCTGTGCTAAACCCCCTAGCATTGCATGACTATTCCACTTGAATTCTGACATGCTAATTCTTTTGTTGTTGCTGTTATTTTAATCTACAGGGAGCTATGTTGAGCTGTGAAGGAATGGCTTGAGTTAGAAACTAATCTAACTTATATTGAATGCCTTGAATGCCTCAAGGTTCAGTAACCTACAAGTTTACATTAATACTTTCTAAGGAAAGGAGAACAATTGAACATGGTTTACAAGTTAACATTATTCTAACCATCCATCTTTCAGTGCTATGCTTATTTTCCATACACTAGGTTGCAAATGGTTTAAGTGAAGCTACATTGTCCAACAAAACTGAAACTAACTCACAAAAACTAATTAAAAAAGGAGGATCTAATGAAACATGTGCATGAATCAGAACATGATGAGATGAATTTGGGCGTTTCAGTTTGCAACAGAGATACAACTCCTGATAAGCATTTAAAAATATATCAAAAGGATTGCTTAATTAGCTGCTCTTAATTTAATTTACTGAAGAAAAGGGGTCTATGCAAAATGATAGTGATGTATTTTTATACTATTATCAGTGGGTGTGGGTGGATGTTTTCAATTATCTAAATATAGGTGTGCAGGGGCAAGACACACAATCAAACTGATACAAGGAACAGAAGTTAGTACCTGGAAAAGATAGCATACTTATTTTTCCTGGTGTTGCTCACCTTTTCTGTAATTGGTTTCCGTCAAAAAACATTGTGAATCAATAAACACCAAGTTTATTTTTTGAAACTGCTTACCCAACATGATGCATCATGCTGATATTTAAAGAAGAAAAAGTGGACAGCATAATACAGGATGCTTCCAGATGGGAGCTTAATTTACAAATGAGCCATTGAGATGTCACAAATGGGTCATTGGCAACAGGTTTCATTTTTGAATTTTCACTATCAGATCCTCTCCAAAAAGGGTAAATCCATATTAAATGGGGGATATGTGTGGACTGGATTTTTAATGCTGATGACATTGTGTACTGCAGAAATCTTGCATGGATGAGGAAGACTGATCCCACAAATAAATATTTATCTGGAAGCAACCATAGTAAAAGTGAAAGAGCATATTTTCTCAAGAGGGCTTCTATATGCTTTTGTGAATGAAAGAGGTGCCAAATCAGTTTACCACAAGGTAACTGTGCTAATGCTCTTCGTTGTTAGTTCAAATGGATTTAGCAGATCTTGACAAGAGCACTACCACCATCTAATTTTCACTTCTTTAAAGCTATTTTCTTTTTTATATCTAAAGTTGGTGTTATTGTCACTGGAGAAGCCATTAACTGGAAGTGTTCCAAATTAGCCATTATCAGCACCAGCTTTAAAAATGAAATGACTGTAGTAAAAATATTTTGATTAGAATATTTGCCAATCAGCTGTGATATTAATGTTACGTTTTCCATAATCAACAATGCTGCAAAGCTATTTGCGAAAATACTGAAGCTGTATACTAATTCTGTACAAATATTGCAACATATCTGAATGAAGTTTTCAATGGATTGTAAATCATAGGTGATAGAAAAATGTGGGACTACTGGAGACCTTATCCATCTTATCTTATGCCAAATACATAAAGCGAACCACTGAAAATTTATTGATGGTTTTATTGAAATAATTAATAAACCACCCACCATGCAAAAATATCATGGTGATGTACAAATAAATAAATAAACAAATAACAGTAAACAAATAATAATACAGTAAAGCTGCCTGTAAAAACAGCATGAACAATATTAAAAAATGGTAACCAGATAGTGACTGACTGAATTAAAAAGAAATATTAAGGAGCCATCCTCAAAGAACAAATTTTTGGTCCTGTTCCAATTTCCAAGGGGCATCTGGCTGTAGGTGTCACCAAATTAAAAGCTCTGCTCCACGTTATCATTGTTGTTGTTTAGTCGTTTAGTCATGTCCGACTCTTCGTGACCCCATGGACCAGAGCACGCCAGGCACCCTTGTCCTCCACTGCCTCCAGCAGTTTAGTCAAACTCATGCTGGTAGCTTCGAGAACACTATCCAACCTTCTCGTCCTCTGTTGTCCCCTTCTCCTTGTGCCCTCCATCTTTCCCAATATCAGGGTCTTTTCCAGGGAGTCTTCTCTTCTCATGTGGTGGCCAAAGTATTGGAGCCTCAGCTTCAGGATCTGTCCTTCCGGTGAGCACTCAGGGCTGATTTCCTCAAGAATGGATAGGTTTGATCTTCTTGCAGTCCATGGGACTCTCAAGAGTCTCCTCCAGCACCATAATTCAAAAGCATAAATTCTTCAGCGATCAGCCTTCTTTATGGTCCAGCTCTCACTTCCATACATCACTACTGGGAAAACCATAGCTTTAACTATACAGACCTTTGTTGGCAAGGTGATGTCTCTGCTTTTTAAGATGCTGTCTAGGTTACATTATCATTAAATGAACATTAAACAACACCCTCAATACAACTCCACTTTATGACCTAATGATTCAACCAATAAGATTTGGGAGATGTAGACTCTCAGATAAACAAATCCCAAACTGTTTAGGGCTTTATACACCTGCAGCACATAAATTTGGCAATGTCCCCTTTTTCTAAATTTAAAAGCCCAGATGATGTAGCTTGGTCTTACAGGAGATGTTACTGTATCATCTTATGACCATTTTCATTACTAAGACAGGATAGCCAGTATTCCAAATGAGGCCGTTTAAAAAAAATAAATCATTCCTTAATGCAGGATTTACTTTTTCATCCCAATTAAGCACTGGATTGATATTTGTGTTGAGACACAATTCCAAAACTCCTTTTCTGGTTCATTGTAAGCAACTCAGATACAGTCGGTATATGGTATGATTTCCACAACTGACCATGGACTAGAATCTGAGTTTCATACACTCCAGTGCTTTTTTTGCTAAATAAATAAATAAATGTGTGGGGGTACTCTCATTTTCCTACTCATATTGAAATACTGCCCCTCAATGAGGCCAAACTTAGATTCACAAAATGTTTAGAGGTATGCGTCCCCCTGCGTCCCCCATAGCTGTAGAAACAATTTCAAGAAAGGACAAGACAATTTCATCAAAGGGCATAACTGTACGTTGGTTGAAACCCTGGACTTGGGTATTTTAGAAGTTACTCTAAAGTAGTTAATTAGAAGAGGCTTTTACCATTAGTGTTGCCAATGTATTTGCAGATTGGGATCATGGTCTTCAAGAATAAATGGGCCAAGGATCATTGCCTTTAAGGAAATGAATCTCCTGCTGTTTAACACAGGGAATACCAGTTTCTTTCTGAATTGCGGCAATTCTAAACAAACTACATAAATCAGGCAACATAACTAAAAACAGAATCTCTTTCAGCTGAATTAATGCTTTGCTGTTTTCCTGCCCTAAGCATAGTCTTAGCTCTAAATCATGCTGCAGCTGCTTACTTTCCAAATAAATTATTTATTGAAAATTGTTAGGGAGAGGATTTTTGCAAAGTCTCCCAAATTAGCATTTTACTGAAGGTACAAATTTTATCTCTGAACATCTGGATGAAGTCCAATCTAAAGAAACATCTAATGATGAACAAAAAAAAATTATCCTCTCACATGAATGACTGAATGGAAAAATGCAGGTTTTGGCTTTGTAGTTTAAAACCTTCCTAGCTTAGTTGTGTTTGTAAAATAATGCCCTTACAGACAGTATGGAGCTATGCTGGCATGCACAGCTATGACACTATCAACATATAGGGCTTCTCTCCCCTCCCCTAAAAAAACCTAGAGTTTATTACTATCACTACTAGGATATTGGAGGGGGGATCCATATAATGTATAATCTTCATGAAATGATTGTGTGGTGTGATGTTAAGCAAGGCTATATTGTGAATTCTAATCCACATGATTTTTGTAGAGAACATTCATTGCGATTGGGGCAGGAAAATTTCCTAAGAATTAAAAACCTATGTTGAGTTTCAGAAAAAAAATCTAAGCAGCGCTTTTGGGTGGGGAGGAGGTACTAGTGTTCTGAAAGTGCTGGTACACTTATAAGGGTAAAAGTACCATGGGATGTGGGTGGCACTGTGGGTTAAACCACAGAGCCTGGGACTTGCCGATCAGAAGGTCGGCGGTTCAAATACCCGCGACGGGGTGAGCTCCCATTGCTAGGTCCCTGTTCCTGCCAACCTAGCAGTTCGGAAGCATGTCAAAGTGCAAGTAGATAAATAGGTACCATTCAGGCGGGAAGGTAAACGACATTTCTGTGTGCTGCTCTGGTTCACCAGAAGCGGCTTAGTCATGCTGGCCACATGACCCAGAAGCTGTACGCCGGCTCTCTCGGCCAATAAAGCGAGATGAGCGCCACAACCCCAGAGTCTGCCACGACTGGACCTAATGGTCAGGGGTCCCTTTACCTTTACCTTACCATGGGTGCCAGCACAAAATGGCTGCCAAGAGCAGCCCAAAAAAGAAGAGATAATGGTCCTCTGTATCGGTGTGTTCCATTATATCCAAAATCCTGGATATATGAATCATCAGGACACTCCAACACAAATAATCGGGGATCTAGACTACACCTACTTTATTTTAGCCCAACAACTCTAATCCTATTCTTCCAGAACTCTTAACACATTTTAAGGTTAGATGATTTCGTTAAATAATGGGCTCTTTATATTTAACAGACTTTTAGGCACTCTGCCGCTTGCACACTTCTGTGTATATGTACGCTTGCCCTCTTTCACAACATTCATTATTGATGAGCACACATACTGTGACAAATCTAAACACATCCATTGCCCAAGTTGTTTCTTATAGTCTAAGAACTGCACTTTTATCTCTCAAGAACTACTCAGAAAACAAATAAATGCCCAGGTATCAAACTGATGATGAAGTGCACCTCAGGATGAATGCATTATGCATTATTTTGCTGCCAACTTAGCTAGCTGTAGTGCAGGAGACTACCATAAAGCAAGTGTTGTTTCTTTCTTCCCTCAGGTAAGTTTTTAAAGGTTTTTTTGGTTCATATGCTCTTGTAAATATTTCATTAGACTAGAGCATATGAAATCCATTTTTGCCATACACTTTAAAATATGATAATGGCAAATGCATTGTGAAGCAGAAAGGGGGGGGGGGGATTCCATATATTTCCTTTTGCTATCCACAATTCAAGATGTTTCTCAATCATTCAGTTGCATTTTCTAGAATTCAGATTCTGGCAATGAATCTTCCTCCACTCCAATTTGTTCTGATTTGTGCACCACACAGAAAAATGTTATTAGAGAATTCAGCAATTATTGAGTTTGCTAAATGTGCGGAGATCATTATGCATATTCCCTCAGTAAGTGGGGTGTGCATTGCCTCAATAATTTGCTTTCACATATGTGTATCTGCACACAAATATGTCGGGTCATGTACCAGTTCTATATGCTTAAAGGGAGGGAATGGTCTCTGGCCTTTATTTTTACACTTTCAGCTTTACAGCAAATAATATCATATCAGCCATGTGTGATTGGTTTCAATTTGGCTTTCAGATATTGGATATTGCATCACTCTAATCATTTGAATTGCCTGAATAAATCCAGTGAGAACTATTCTGTCCAGTCATAGCCAATTCAAGTCAAGAAAGAAATCATGTCAAGTTTCCTCTTCAAATACATTAAAGCGATCCATGGTTGACATCATAATCCAGTTTAACATATTACAAATTTTGACTTTTCTCTCTGCAGTCAATGCCACGAACACAAATGCCTTGAATATATGCATAGAGTTGTGCATTATGTGCCAGGGTTTAAACTGTAAGCTTTCAGTTCATGTCTCTTTATGAGGGAATTGCATCAGAACCCCAACATGCATTTCATAAGGAGCTATAACATCCATTTCAACTAATTTGTAGGATCCCCCTAGAAATAAAATCTTTCTTATACCTATGTTGGGGTGTTTCAGAATAGGGAGATTCTTTGTTATATCATTTTTATATAGTGCAGTAAACATTGGTAGTCCAGCAATCACAATTTGAGATCATGGCTTCAGTCTGTTCTAATTCCTCATTACATTTAGGATTTGCAGAATGAGTTTTGCTTTTTACTATTTTGTTTCAACTGAGCTATGCTTGCACATTTCAGAGAGTATCTCTGTTAGTGGCTTTAGAAATTGTGGAAGGTGGTGGAAAACAAAAATTACAAATGGCAAAGAAGGAAAGAGAACCAGAAGAATACATTAGTTGTGCATCATGAACCCATTGCATTTGAACTATCAGAAGCCTCTATAAATCTTTTTCATTACGGAAGAGGAGGAATCCTATATCCCTTGCTGTAAAGATTAATTTAATTATTGCAACAGAGCCTACTGTCATGGCTCTACCACTGTCATGAGTGCCAGGCAGCAAATGGGAAAAGCCCGTCCCTCAACTTAGAGTGAGAGAAGACAAAGCTAGAGTTTGAAGTAGAGTTGATCGTGATGTGACGGGGGAGGGGCGGATTCCAAGTGGTAAAGGCAGCAATCTGGAGAAAGTCAGAGCATGATGGTTGATTTCTGTTTGAATCCAAGACTGTTGCTATAGAACAAAAAAGACCGTCTTGGGGTCTTAATGCTGGGAACACCTACGTCGTAGGTCCAGGTTGTATATTTGTGTAATAAACCATATATCATAAAGACACTAGACTCTCTGCTGTGCCTAATTTCCTAAAGGAAACACAGAGCCTAGGTATGCGTGGAACCCATGGAATTTTGCAGTGGGGTGCAAAATTGGGGTGGTTTGCAATAATAGTAATGACAATAGTGTGCTTGGGATAACTAGATATTGGACTTTTGTCTGAATTCCTTTTGTATATTTATTCCCAAAAATAAGCAATGAAGGGGAAGAAACACCACACGAGCCCTCCAGCTTTCTTAGCACACTCTCCATAAACTAAGGGACAGATTTATCTTGATCTTGGAAACATTTTAAAATGGCTCTGCTACCTTCAAATCAGACGTGAATATGCAAAATTACAGGAGCACCTTGGCAAACCTTTGACTTCCTGGCAAAAATATAGAACTAGCCCTAGCTATAGTTTTATTCATGAAATATCTTTGAAGCCTTTCACCTGAGTAAAAATAGTAGCAGAGCAAGCTGGAAAGTGTCCCTTTAAGCAGCAAATGGATCATATTAGGGGACAGTTAATAGCCTGAAGGGATCAGGTTTAAAGGTAAAGGGGGGGAACCTACATTGTGGACCATTTCTGTGAAACACTGAATATAAATTTTCTGACTGGGTTTGCCCATGACACTGAGGTTACAATCCTGTCACTTGGGCAGAGCTGGAAATTGCCTTGTTAGTTTGAATTACTACCCATGGCTACTTCAGTTCTGTAAGTGTGGATAATACAGACATGTACCATACTTGAGTGATGACACTGTTTATCAAGCAAAAGGCAGCATTTTATGAGAATCTCCGAACTGCTGCACTTGTAAATATCCCTACAGATTGCCAGTTAAAGCACACAGAATGTCATTTCCATTACTTTCTGAGAACTGTGATACTATCCTAGGTGACTTTAGAAAAATATAAAATAGTTCAGATAACACAGGAAGATAATATAAGTAGTTAAAATAAAATCAGTGCTGTGGGCCTTTGAGGAGGAGTGAAATTGAAAGGAAATTTTAACTTGATAGGATCTGAAGTATTCAAGGCTTAAAATCCAACAATTCAGGGAAAGTGTTCAGCGATTTAAGGGGCTTAGCACTCAGTGCAAAGCCCAAATTCATGTTTCTCAAGAACAAGCAAAGAATGGAAGTAGTAATATACCCAGTATGGAGCCTGACAAATACAGTTTCTGATCCCCTCTTATTAAGAACTATGGTGCTATTTAACACACTAGGATTTAAATTAAAATAGAATCTGCAAAAGGGATTACTGTCCCACTGTTCCTGCCACAGATTCTTAATGGCAGTTGTAGCTAGCCTTCCAATTTTAGTTCAGAATAAAAGGACCTGAAGAGCAACTTGATGAATATTACACTCTGTTCAGCTGCAGCCTCATTTTTTTCATTTCAAGCTATTTCAGTATAAGAACAGATGAAACATTATGGGCCACAATATTAATGCAGCTTTGAATCCATGCTTCCAAAATTGCCTTTTTGTTGGCAATATATGTGAATGGAATGCTATTACTTTATAGTATATATTTATACATGTCTTAGTGGAAGGTATAAGTGACACAATTTGCCTACGTCTTCTAGAGATATACAACTGCTTCTCTGTTAAAGAAGTTAAAATTGTAGAACAGTGGTTTTACCCAAATGTTTGTAATGAAGGTCAAATGGGGGGGGGGAGTTGATTTTAATATATTGTTGGTGTTTTTCCATTTGACATTTTTTTAGTAAGTCAAGATGAAAATATGAAGATTTTGATTAACTTCCTATTGGACTGGGGAAAATATTTCAGATATGACAGACTGCCTAATGCATAGCGGTCCAGAACATTCCACAGAAAAATGTAGTTGGGATTATTCACTGCATACACACATAGGATGGATCCTGCTCTTATAGAATTTCTATCTAAATTTATGTTAATATCTTTTATGATGTTTTAATATATATTGTAACCTACACTGATAATTTAAGGTATAACAAAAAGAACCACCACCACCACCACAACACAAATAGTTATTTATAGTGCTTAAATTAAATCTAGAGTTAAATAAATGGTTCACCTACACCACAATCAAAGCATACTTGCTTGAGAATAACCCACTGGACTGTAATGGGATTGTCTTCTCAGTACACACACGTAGCGTTGAAGTAAAAAGGTAAAGGGTAAAGGGACCCCTGACCATTAGGTCCAGTTGTGGCCGACTCTGGGGTTGCGGTGCTCATCTCGCTTTATTGGCCGAGGGAGCCGGCGTACAGCTTCCGGGTCATGTGGCCAGCATGACTAAGCCGCTTCTGGCAAACCAGAGCAGCACACGGAAATGCCGTTTATCTTCCCGCCGGAGCGGTACCTATTTATCTACTTGCCCTTTGACATGCTTTTGAACTGCTAGGTTGGCAGCAGCAGGGACCGAGCAACGGGAGCTCACCCCCTTGCGGGGATTCGAACCACCAACCTTCTGATTGGCAAGTCCTAGGCTCTGTGGTTTAACCCACAGGGCCACCTGTGTCCCTAGCGTTGAAGTACCAAGATACATTTTCTATATATATTTGGAAGTGGTTAATTAAGCAGAGTTGCATAACTCTTTTTTCTATGGGCAGTTACAAGTCTGAGTGGAAGAAGGATGGGCATTCCTTCTGGTATTGTTTCTGCTCAAGTTCATCTCCCTCCATGTGCTTTTTCAACACACACCATTGCAGGTTTAAAAAGGGCTTAGGGATTTGACTTGCTCCAAAAAGGTTTCCATTTTCCCAACATACATATCTTTTGATGAAAATCTCCCCCTTTTATTAAACCCCACTGCAACTTTAAGACAGAAACAAAGAACTCTTCCCAGTATGTGCATTGAAACTCAGGCAGAGTCCTTCCTTTATAAGCTTTAGTCATTCGAACTTATTCATGGTAGTCACTGCCTGGAGGACATGAAGTGATAGTTTTGTCAAAGCTGGATGAGTAGGCATTAGATATGTCATATTGACCGGACAGATGAATATTGTCCTGGTTCTAGATGAGCCACTCAGCATTTATTTGGGACATTTATTAGTATAGATTCCAAGGTTTCAGTTATCATTAAGTGACTACCCCCTATAGAAAAATGTGCAGACAATATTATGCCAAATTTTCAGTAGAAAGCAAGCCATCTACCTCTGTTCCTGGCAACGAAAGAAGCCACCATTAACACTGGCTCACAGGGCCATTCCTTGTACTTAGCACAAGATAGAATCATTATTATTTTTTTACTTTCCTCTTATTGATAAAATTGATTTCTCTTTTTCTAATTGGAATGGACAGAATTTTATGTGGTGTGAAATCAAGATTTAGCAACTAACCTTCCAAGAAATTGATAGAAAATGGCTTCAGTTTTACGTCTGATGTCTATGAAGAGACTTTGTTCTATTCCAAACTGTACGAAGGGGGTGCTTTGTTTCAAGATTTGGGAGAATAGCAAGAAGCTTCTCTCATACTTTCAACTTTAGCTGTGGCTGATCTAGCCTTCCATTATCAGCCTTATATAAAGCGGGAAGACAAAATAAAACAACTCTCATGCCCTCACACTCTCTTGTCTTTTTTCCTGCTCACACTTATACTTTCTCTCAGCCAACATGAAGAGGATTTTGGTCTGTGAGGTTGAGGTAGGCCTCAACCAGTATCCAGAAGATCATGCAGTGTTCAATGCAAGTTTATTGGTTTCTCATCACGATGGTAAGATGCGCTATTTAAATGAAGGCTGGTGGCCAAACCACTTCATTAAGAGCAAACTCAAACACACATTTGGCATGAGAAATGTCAACCAGATTCTCTCTTCAGCTGCCTCAGTGCCTGGACTGGAGCTACCTCAGACTGGTGAAGTGGAAAACAGACTGCGGATTCTCTTAACATTGCATGAAGTGCAGATATGGAGTTCAGATATAGAGCAAGCAAAGCAGTGACAATGTGGCACAACATTGGTTAAAACATGTCAGCTCCGGGAATCTCAAGCCTCTCGTGCCTCCGCTGACAGAGCCTGAGAATGCAAGAGATGGGATTAGGTTAGAATATGAAGCGAGGGAGGAGGAGCCAAGCTGCAGTAGGAGCCTAATCTCACAGATCCAAGGGCAGGAGGAGAAGCGGGGGGGGGGGGGACACACAGAGACTGTTAACTCAAATTCCAGCTCTGACACAGAGACCCCGGAAATAACCTGTCCAAAAAATTTGACTCTGCGAGAAGAGGGGAAAAGAAAGGAAGCGAAAATGGGGACTTCGCTGCTGAGGGAGGAAGGGGTGGAGCTCAGACTTGGCAACTGCAAACTGCGATGAACATGCCGAAGACTGAGCTCCACAGTGATTTATGAGTTTGAGTAATAAACATGAGATAATTACTGCTGGAGTTGTCTCGCGTCTGTGGGGGAGAACCAAGCCATTACACAACAGAGCACCAAGCACTGTATTAAAAACAATCATGGATAAAAGCAGCCATTCTTTCTAGGGTATGAGCAACTAATAACTTAAAGACTTAAGGTATAACATACACTTTGCCAGTGTGCTGTAGTGATTAGGGTTGCCATATTTCAAGAAGTAAAAATGGTAGCATGCAGGCCTCGGGCAAAGTGATGGCTTCCACTTCCAGGGCACAGTTATAATAAATAAATAGCCCCCCCCCCAAACCCCAGACACTTCCTATGAAATGCAAAAATCCCCTCCACGTGGAGATGTAGCTGCACCAAAAGAGGACCCCTTGCTGTGGTTAGAGTGCTAGACTAGACCCTGGGAGACCAGGGTTCAATCCCCACTTAGCCATGAAGCTCACTGCGTAGCTTTGGGGCAGTCACTCACTCTCAGCCTAACCTACCTCACAGGGGACGAGGATAGAGATGTATGCCACCTTGAGCTCCTTGGAGGGAATGTGGGAAATAAATGTAATAAATAAACAATGATAAGTAATGTACAATCTTTCTTTAAGTTCAGAAAAGGCTCACCTATCCCGAAAAGGCTGCAAAATGAAGCAGATACAGTGGAACCTCAGTTGTCGAACACTTCAGAAGTCAAACATTTCGGCTTTTGAATGCCGACAACCCAGAAGTGAATGCTTCCGTTTTTGAACGTGCCTTGGAAGTCAAATGGCTTCCAAAGTGCGTTTCTCCATTTTTTTCAATGGATTTTGCCGACTGGCAATTGCGCCTTGGTTGTCGAACGTTTCGGAAGTTGAAAATCCGGAATGGATTACGTTTGACAATTGAGGTTCCACTGTATATGCTGCTGAATACCAATTGTTGATTTGGAACAGTCAAAGTGAGCTATACCCTCCATGTGCTTGTTGGCTTTATGGAGGCATCTGGTTGTCTTCTGGAGTGATCCAAGAGACCTACTTTTGTTTCATTTTGTCTTTGACAAAGCAGTACTACAGTGAGAATTACAAATACTGTACTTTCATTTAGCCCCCACTCCTCTTGACCCTATATTCTGGCCAGACAAGGTAACTTGGAGTAAACCAGAATGTTCACACTGCTAATTAGGTGTAGGAAAAAAGGGGGGAGGACTGTTTGAGTGTAAGTATTATATCCAGCTCCCTATTTTGGAGAACAATATGTCTAAGGGAGACATAAGACAAAACAAAAGTGAAGAGCCAGCCATCATAGATGTTCCTCATATATCATGAAGCCTCTTGCCATGGTAAATTTGCATATATATTTTTTGCCCATCCAATATTAGGAACGAAGTGATTGAAAGATTTCTGGTTCTCCCTAGTGACATAGTGAGTTAGAGAGAGAGAATACAGCCTTCACATGTGATTATTATTATTATTATTATTATTATTATTATTATTATACATGTGATTATTATTATTATTATTATTATTGGGCGGCTTCCAACAGAATATTAAAATACAATAGTCTATTAAACATTAAAAGCTTCCCTAAACAGGGCTGCCTTCAGATGTCTTCTAAAAGTCTGGTAGTTGTTTTGCTCTTTGACATCTGGTGCCACTACCAATAAAGCCCTCTGCCTGGTTCCCTGTAACTTGGATTCTCACCACGAGGGAACCACCAGAAGGCCCTCAGCGCTGGACCTCAGTGTCCAGGCAGAACGACGGGGGTAGAGACGCTCTTCCATGTGATGAAAATGTTCCGTTTCTACTCTAAAGTGGCTGCTTCCCCTTATTATCACAATACACTTGGCTTTATGCATTGTTGTATCTCTTCAATGGTCAGTCATTGTATCTAAGATTAACACCTATAAATGATGCAAAATATGCTTTAAAAATGACAGGATAAAAAAATCAAAAGAGGACATCTATATAGTCTCTCTCTCTCTCTCTCTCTCTCTCCCCCCTCTCTCTCCAGAGTTAAGAATCTCTAGATGACATCGCTGTCATTTATCTTTCATGGTACATTAATATTTTGATCAAAACCTGCCATATCTTGGAGATTTACTATTCATAATTCTGTGGGATAATAAAGTTAATGAAAGTAGGACCATCCACACTGAAAGCTGAATAGATAGCAGGAATTTGACTTAATGATGGGATTAGATGTGACTTTTATTTAGGGATCAAGTTTCATTATAGTTTCATGAACTGACTGATAAATATTTCTTACATGGATAAGGTCATAATCATTCCCCGCCCCAATCTTCCAATTGTTCTCTGCTGAAGATACAGTTGATATGAAAGATGTGTTCAGAAACAGGAAATGATTAGTTCACTTCCCCTTTTCTCCTTTTCCTTCTTAAAAGTTTGTGATGAAAGTTGAAAACTTTTTGTAAAATATTTACTATTTTAAAGTAGCTAATTTGGCCAGCACTAAATCAAGTGGGAAGAGAAATTTTATTCCCCTAATGTAATGATGTGATAGTCAAAGTGAAAGGAGAGGCTTTGAATAAGGACATACCTTTCTTAAAGTTCTTAGATTTAGTGGATCATAAAAGGCAGCAGGACAACATATACTCAGAGGGTTATTCAAAGATCTAAGGATTCCTGCAGACTAAACTTCTGTAGAACTATTAATAAAGATACCTCTGTAGGTAAAATATATAGAAGATTAAAAGGATCAATAGATGAAGGAAAATGTATTTGACTGTACTTAATTTCCATATCCAGCAAATTAAAGTATAAATCAAACATTGTGCTAATATTAACAGGAGAAATACAGTAGTTTAATTCTTTAACAGCAGATTTGTCATTTTATGTGTATTTTTTATTTTTATGCTGAATATGTTTATGATTGTATAAGAGTGCTTTCAGTATTCATGTGTCTGTGTGTGCGTGCACAGCTAAACAATGCTTTTCAACTTGCTTATAGTTTGCGTACTTTATATAACTGTGCACCCAAGAATGCTGGTCTATGCCCTTAAGCAAGTAGATGAGGAGTACTAACCTTAAATTGTATGCAAAAAAGAAAGCAGTGGTGTAGGTGGAGAATGAAAGTGCATCTGGGAAGCTCATTTCCCTGCTTTTTGGTGGTGTGGACTTTCTCTGCCTAAGCACATGATGCTCCTGGATTTGACTTTAATCTGTCCTGAATGTCCAAAAGGAATTCAAATCTGGATTTTTATAACCTAGTCTGACTCAAAATATTACACCATACTCACCTTGACATAGCAATTCAAGGTCAAGTTGTTCGTCATGGTGCATGCATTGCCACCCTCTGCAAGTGCTTTGAGTGGCCAGGCTTCTTTCCAACACAGGAAGTGCAAAAGTCGGCAGGAATCATTCCAGCATACCTGCTTCCTCCCCAGCTTCAAGTTAGGAGGTAAGAAGACAGAGGATCTTTTGGCCACCTCATTGCTAAGGTGTCTTGGGTACCGTTGCCACAGGGCAGCCAAATAGGAAGGTCCTTTCCATCCTTTTTTGCAGGGAATTTTAACTGGATGCTTCCATGGCTCCTGAGGCAGGGACACCCGCAACACCTCATTTTGGAACAGGGAAATTAGCCTGTTCTCTGTTACTCCTCCCTGCAGAAAAGCAAGCTTTAAAAATATATCCTTCCTGAAATTTGTTAGGAGAGGTTTATATTATTCTCTTCTTCAGAATCTAGATATGCCTTCAGGAATGAGATTTCATATAACACTCTGTGCAGCATGTTGGGAGGGGAGAAGAGTTTTATACAGTGTGGTGTACACTGTAGTTCTGCAATATAGTTAAATGTCTGATGATCAGGAGGGACAGAACACATATAGTGTCTTCCTGGAGACTTCTTTTGCAGCCATTTACCACTGACATCTTTAATTCTTTTTCAGAACCGATGGACTGATTCACATTCAAAGCAGCCACACTCCTGGATGTATGGACAGTCATTTGAATTAGGCACTCTCAAATCCATTAATCTTAAAACATCCATTTGCTCCTTTTCTTTACAATTAATTAATGGATTACCACCCCTTTGCTACTTTACAGGTTTAACCAAAAAGCAAGAAATTATTAAATTAATCTTACTAAGATCAAGGGATTCATCTTTTTTAAAAAATAAAATAAAAATAAATCGTGTTGTCTTTGACTAAAAGGTGAAGAAATATATCCTCCAGTTTGTGAGGAATTGTCCTTCAAGGTTTCGACCTAGACCTATTGTATTTGAGAAGACAAAGCAGTGTGCAAGGAGCAGGCTATGAGGGGTCCTCTGAAGATACAGTGGTACCTCGGGTTACAGATGCTTCAGGTTACAGACTTCGCTAACCCAGAAATAGTACCTCGGGTTAAGAACTTTGCTTCAGGATGAGAACAGAAATCGCGCGGTGGTGGCAGTGGGAGGCCCCATTAGCTAAAGTGGTACCTCAGGTTAAGAACAGTTTCAGGTTACGAACGGACCTCTAGAATGAATTAAGTTCTTAACCCGAGGTACCACTGCACCTGTCTGTGACTCCTCCTCCCTATGATCCCTCCAACTATTTCCAAGAAACAGAGGAGTGGCAGCCAAGAGAGAGAGAGAGATGAGATTGCAGACAGGCAAAAAAAGTGCCTTAATCAATCTAATTCAGAAAGATCAAGTGTTCTTAAATATACTCCAATATACCCCCCCCCGTGTTTGTGTGTGTGTGTGTGTACATACACATATGTCACACCTAGCTCACTTGTATTGTGTGTATTGTAGGGTGTTTCCAGGCACCCTACTTGTTGCACATTCATCATTATTTGTGCTCATGACGCTATCAGGGCATTCACCCATGATCCAGTTTTCTATACTGTGCTTTGTGCAACTTCCTGCTGACATCCTGTAACTTTTTATACCACAGATGTTCTGGTTTATTTTTGTCCCACTTTTGTTGTGCTATGGTCCCTCCCAGCAGCGATAATGTGATAGCATTGAGAAATCATCCCAGAACAAACTAAAGCAAAATAAATATACCACTAATACACTATGAAAAACATGTTACAGACTATGCCCACAATAACACTCCAGTGTGAAGGGACTCTATATTTCTGCAGTTAGGTGGCCTCTATTAAGAACAGTCTGGTTTAAGAATGATTTGGTTTACTCTGCAAAACCAGAAATCCGAACAGTGAAAGGGCACCAGCGGCAGGAGGCCTTATTAGGGAAAGTGCACCTCAGTTTAAGAATGGTTTTGGTTTAAGAACGGACTTACGGAATGGATTAAGTTTGTGAACCGAGATACCACTGTAATGAGTTGCCTTTCAAATGACATAGGATGGGAAAGAATCTCATGTTACCTTTGAAAAATTACTGGAAATGGGGAGAAGAGCATCTAGGCAGAAACATTCTATAGCAGTTACCGTTTAGCCAGATTTATAGATTCAAATTCCTGCTTGTGCTATCACAACAAATAGTAGCTGCAAAACAACAAATAGGGATGGTACAATTCTGCCTAGCAATATGTACATTAAATCTCGCTTGTCAGAATTGGCTCATATTCCTCTATTTGCTAGCTAACATGAAGATTTACATTTTAATTCTCTCTCTCATTGGCTGCAAGTGTCCAAATGAGAATTTCCAATTTAGATGCAATACAGAAAGAGGTAGCAGTGCAGCATAGAACTAGCAACAGCTGGTGTCTTTCAAAAGTGTGATACAAAGCACTAGTTGTTATAAAGAGTATTATATTTTCCAAAGGCTATGGAAGTAGTGTGACTCAACCATGTTACTGGTGTAGAGGGTGGAAAGGTGATGGGTAGAAAATGAATTATATTTTTAGCCCTTGTTAATTTTGCAAGCCAATTAATGCTAGTACATACCATGCTAATTCCTGGGCAACTCACAAATGACAATTCAGTCATTTGGTCAAGGTTCATATTTGTTCATCAGCAACCTAGTGAGACAAGGAGTAAAACAACCAGTGATGAAATACATAACAGCCTTTGATAAAAACCACACTCATGACTCTAATGGAAATAAATCAATCAGTTTATCAGTGCACAATGTTGTCTTCTTCATGCAGGTAAGATCTCTATATGCTGATGGCATGATGTTTTCTTCTAATATAGGATGCAAAAATCTCACACAGCAGTCAGAGAACTCCAACACAAAGTTCCAAGCAGCTTGTACAGAAATGACACACAGTTCTACATTTCAACCATTTTGATCCATCATGGCTGCTTCAAGGTTACTCTTAACTGTTCTTTCTGCATATCTGGTAGAGTTCACAATAACAGCCCCTATTCTAATCAGCCAAAGGGTTGTTTCTCATTGTATATTTTATGCTTAAGTATAGATGCTAAAGTACAAAATACATGTGTGTCTCACTATCCAAAGTTACCCCCCCCACACACACACATTTAAATGGCTGCATCACTTGATAAAATATATGGAAAAATGGACTTAGTTCTTTCTCAGTCAAGCTTTCATGGCTATTGCCAAAAAATCTGCAACTTACATCTTTTTATGCTATTCTCAGCTGATAGAAGGCACAGATTTTGTGTTTTCACTGTGAGGAACCATATTACCATGGCAGAGCACAATGTAGTAGGCAGCATGATATTTAATCCTTGGCATTTCCAGTTAAAGGAACATCAAGTAGCTGGATTAGGAAAGTCTTGTGCTTGGATCTTGGAGAGCTGCTGCTATTTGGTGTAGGTGGGTTAATAGGCAGCTTCAAATGCTAGGTCAGCCCTTGAAATTAGCTTTGTTAATTGTCAAGAATACACCACATGTGGACAATTCAAATCTCTCTGCTACTTGTATGGGGGAATCAATCCCATCAAATCTGCCACCACATGTGAAGGATTGTAAAAGCTACTGTGGAAACTTGGGAGAATTCACTAATGTGCCTTGCCTTTTTTTCTTACTGCTACCAACTACATCTGACACAATCCCTTATTCCCTTGTACATAATAACTAGGGGTGAAATTTAACACTGCACTCTTCTAGTCATTCCATCTGTGCAAGCATTTCAGCTTGCCAAGGCAGAGAGATCTTCCACTTGCTGTTTGGGAGTGGGGGTACTCCTGACCTCGCACAGCAATTTCCTGAAGACACAACTTCCTGAATCCAACTGCTTGTAGCTGACAAAACTGGCTTCAACTGCTTTCGATGACTGCTACAGATGCCTTTCTCTCCCTCTAAAGCCTCCCAACTTCAATCATTTCAGCTCTCCATCGTGTCATGACCTACGACCTGAGGACCTTGCACTGTACAACAGAAAATGTGAGGAGGTGGGGTAGTAAACTTCCTCAAGGTGAGAGCCACAGGTACCTTACTTACTCAGAGGAAACAGTCCAGCCCTGCCAGCAAGTTCTGACTCAGAGAATGAGTCCCTGACAGAACCTCTGTCTCCCCAAAAGCCAGACAGCAAAATAATGTAAGGGTCCTTTAAACACCCGCCCACTCAAGCTCAAGGTACCTTGCTTCACTTGACCTGGTTATAAGATTTGTTGGATCTTTTTCTCTGCAGTGGTAACATCTTCTGTAGCTGCCTGGAGAGAATGCTTTAACCTCTTAGAGCTGTCCAAGGTGCTGTTCTGATCTCCTCTCTGTTTCAACGCTGCCTGAACACAGACTGCTTCCCTTGTGAGCCTCACAGCTCTGAATTCTTCACTGGCTCTTCTACCAGCAATCTTCCTAGCTCCAGCTGTTCACCTTTGTTTTATTCATTTTACTCTGCAGATTCATCTGACAGGGCCGTGCCTTGCCTTTTATTCCCTCCATCCTTAAGGCTCCATCCACTCTTAAGGTACTCTCTTTATTGGACCTATAAATAAGGTCTAAGGAAAGTAAGCAAAGTATGCACCCCTGAGCATTCAGTTTAAAAACCTCTGCCCAGTTTAAAAACAGAATATTTCTAATGTTACACTAGCATAACTGTTAACACCTGCATTAGCTCTGAAGTTTCCTGGCTGGTTGCTAGCTGAAGACCACACATGTGTTGTCTTTAGTCTAAGACCTGCTTGGTAATCAAATAATATTAAATCACAAACATTGTATTATGGCTTCATGTGAAAACACACATTTCACAAAAAGCAGGCGTTGTCCCACAAGCACTGGAGAGCAGGTCTATGCACCTGTACCTAATCCTGACCCACTCACGTGGATGTCTACACTTCAGCAGCTGTTTGCACATTAACTTTTTAAATTCTCAAATAACCATACTAGTATGTGTTTAGAGGAAGGGCCAGGAAATCTGGAGCCCCACTGCTCACTTTGCACAGGATATCCTTTTCACACAATTGATGTGTGTAGGGGGTTGTGGTTTCAGCAAACTTACCCCTTTGGGAAAAGAAATGTTGCAGCAGGTGATAGAGAGGACAGCAGCAGGAATGGAGTCCTTTTCATCAGAACTATGTGCTGCCCACCTCTTTTTACCAATTGGACAAAAAAGAGACAGTGTTGTCTTAACTAAACTCCAGTGTGGTGTCACTTCTAGACAGCCACATGGTCCCCAATCGAGCCTGACTATACATGCTTCCATGTCTGGCTCATCAGCCAGCTATCTTGACCTCATCTGCTTAGCACTCTCTCTCTCTTTTCATTTTGCTGCATTTGATCCAAACTTCTCTGTATCTCCATCTGCTTTCATCTCCCTACATACCGTTTGCAGCCTCCCTTTGTGGGTGTTTGGCTCTACAGACTTTCATTTGGACTATACAGTGTTATGCTTTGACTCTCTGGCAATCTGCTCCTAGGTCGCTCTGGCAATGCAGCTGTGCCCCCACCACCACCTCACCCAACCAATCTCCTACCAGTGTTTTGTTTAGGTTTTTTTAGTTCAAATTCACTTTAGCTGCCTATGGGCCATCACTATGAGTTCCTGTCTGACTCCACTGACTGCATTTCCCCCCCCCTCTATATGGATCGGAATACTTATGGCAGCACAATATATTACAACTTCTCTGGGAAATACCAGCATTATGTCTGTGTTTTCAGCAGCAAATATGTATAGTATGAAAGTAAAACATATAGTAGTACATAGGAGCCAACTCCTAGGGGCCGAGGTCCCTTCTGTCCCCCAATAAAATAGTTGAAGCGACCGGGCCATTCAAATGGTGCGTGTGCACTGCCCCTTGTGATCAATTATTTGGGGTGGGGCTTATCTCCCCTCCCCATTTTATTCCAGTTGGCACTCCTGTAGTAACACATGAATATACATGCGTGCTAGCTGCATTCTTGAGATGTGTCTATTCACCAAAAAAAGATTTAAAAAATGGTAGCCACATTTCCCATGGAAATCCTCTTGATCAAGATTAGGAAATTGAGCTACGAAACTGGAATTCCTCCTGTGGGTTTCGCATAAGCATACTCATGCTGTTGCAATAGTGCAATGTGTCAGTGTGCCATGTAACAACACCACAATTTGTACTGATGCGCTGGCACAGCAGCTTTGCAACCAATCTGTTACACTTATTTGCAGGCACATGAGCTCATAAGATCAGGTTGTTAGTCAGTGTCACATGGGGCGCTTTTATTTCAGAGCTCTTCGGTTTCCACCAAAGGCTTCAGAAACTGTATCAAAATATATTTATTACCCATGTTTTCTCTGCTGAAAAAGGCTTTAGTAATATCTCTGAAGCACGGTTCAACACTTACATTGCCAGATATAAACTGTCATGCATAAGCTTACTCACTTGAGGTAAGCAATTCTCTACCTCCCCCCCTCCCACTCACATGAATAAAATATGTTTATTTTCCCCATGCAATGGTAAAAGAAAGGTGATCAGATATTTATAGTGTGTCTCCCGGGCACACTCCTGGAATGTTCATAACAATTTTGCAAGGCTGAATAATTCCATACAAACACTGAGCCTGACTATACAAATGCTGCTCAACATAAAATATATCAGCTTGTGCCGGTGCTCTTAAGGCTCCTATACACACACAAATATTTGAGAAAATTGGTGGTATAACAATGGTGGCATGGGCTCCTCCTGGGTGCCCATTACCATGCTCTCTCTGCATGATAATAGTCATTGCTTTTTCATGAAACACTAGGATGTTACATTTCCCAGCTTTGGGGGATTAAAACCAGAATACCATTGTTATGATCACACAGTGCTATTACTATGGTGCTATTGGCACTGGTGGGAATAAACCTTTAAATTTCCAAGGTAGTAATTACTGACAAAAGTGATAGCTTGATTGATTAAACCC